>NC_033633.1:6680107-6755414 GCF_001540865.1 Ananas comosus | reverse complement strand
GAACCCACCGTCGCTCACCCATCATCACCGAACCCACAAAATGATGATGGTGACCAGCCAACAAGGCTCAGCAATAACTAACAAAGCAACTAAACGACGTCGGAAGAAATCCGAATCGAAATCGCGTTCTTTCGGCGAATTTCGCCGAAAAACGCACCGAAATTGACTTTTCGATTTCCGCGAGAGTTAGCGGATCATGGACAATCAGTCTAGAGGTTACCACACACACACGTGCACTGCCCACAGTAACCACATGATGCACAAATGCATAAAAGCCCCTCAATTTACATAAAATCCTATCATTTTATGTAAATTGAGCGATCAAGTGGCTCGTTCACGCAAACCGATGACTTCCAAGATCCGCAGAGACACGTACAGCTTGGTCTCGACGTACCGGAGGTCGTGCTCACGATCCAGAGCACAACGGCTCACTGTGGAAAGCGCGGGAGCAACCCGAAGGTTCAGCAAAAAGCGCGCAGCCACGGAGAAACGCGCCGAACAGGACTAACCGGACACTGCTGATCCAAGGTAAGGTGAGCACTGTGATCAGCACTGACCATCGATCACCGTGCTCACCTCCGGAGGCATCGGAATAGTCTCGGATCGCCGAAAAAGCACGCACAAACACAGAACAGTAGCCAAAAAGGCTCAACAGGGTCGACATCGCCGAAACAGCGAAACGGGGCCTTCCCGACAGAAACCAAGGTGAGCACGATGATTAGCAACTTGCTACAATCACCATGCTCCCTTCCGGAGACATCGGGGAGCCTCAGATTGCTCAGAACAACAAACAACCCACAAACAGCCCTATTTCGGGCTTGGTCGGAGCAAGCTTGCTCCGGCCGGCTTCCGGCGGCATGGCGGCCCGCGCGGGGGCCAGGTATGGGTGCGGGGGAGGGAAGGAGCATGGTGCTCACCTCAGGTGGAGACTGGAAGCGGCGGCGGCAGCGGTGGAACAACCCAAACCCGCACGAGCTAGGGCACGGTTCCAAAGGTTGCTGCAGACACGGTGGTGGCCGGGGCAGGTCGGGAGCGTCGGCGGCGGGTCCCCAGAGGCCGGAGGGGTTGCCACGGGGTGGCCCAAGATGGCGGCGGCCCGGAGGAAAGGCCGCACACAGGCCTCGGCCTGGGCTAGGGCTGGGGCGGCCGCACGCAGCAGGGCCAGCATCGACGGCACTCGGCGACGGCGGCGGTCGGCGGGGGTGGTTGCCGGGGGACAGGGGCAACACCGGCAAGGGCCTGGATGTAATATACCGAACTTCTAATTCATGAAGTTACGATGTATGTTAGCTTAGAAAGCCGTTGGAATCATTCCGGCGAAGTTCGGGAGCATTCGGGTGCTTCGGTGCGCATAGGGCGCGAGAACGGAACCCGGAAGGCTATGTTGGACCGTTGACTAAATTCGGCATTAGCGTGGATGAAAAGATGATGAAAACATGTTTGAAAACATGTTTGGAGAGTCTCGGTTCGATTTGAAAAGAAACGGAGGTCAAACGAGCGAAAACGAGCGAAAACAGAGTGAAAAAGTATAAAGGCTGAAAATGCTGAAAAATTGGCTAAGTCTGGAATTCTGGCCTTTCGGGGACCGGTCTCTCACCGCAAGGACCGGTCNAGGGCAGCCAAGAGTTTCGGTGGGTTTGACTTCATGAAATAGGGGAGAAATATCCCCTATGTGTTTTATCCGTGTCGTTTCATCGAGATGCATGCATATTCATACTAGATAGGATTTTTATGAATTTTAGAATACTTAAAATGCATGTGTTATGTATCGTAAAAATTCAACTCTATATAGTAGAGCCATATGTGTATTAGGCATGCATGTGAAAAGTATTCTATATTGCAAGTTGGAAATATGTCTTATATGATGGAAAGAACTAGAATTGTGTACTCTTGAACTCCTAACTCATGTTTGGACAAAGTGAACAAAAGTGCCATAAAGGGGCACCGACTTAGTAAACTGTGAAACTGCAACATAGAGACATAGTGACAGGTCATTGTGACATCGACTATATTCCATATTTTAGACATGATGACGTAGTGATAGGCCATTGAGACACTTGTTTTATTCCATGTTTTAGACATGATGACTTGAGACTTGAGAGGGACTTTTACGCTTGCTTCCCATTGTGCTCATTCGCACATGCTTGTGAGGGTCGCTCCCCACAAGCCGGCACTCCGGAGATAGTCATCGCGACACATGCTCGCCCGTGCGGGATTGGGCGTCGAAATGGGATGCCGTGGGAGGCTTATTCCTAGAGTAGGAATGTTGACTACCACGGGGCCATTAGGCACGGCGTAGGCAGGACTACCCACAGGTAGATCCTACAGGATTGGAGCATTGGTGACTTAGTGTACCGAGTGAAAATGGACTAGAATAGTAAACAATGACATTTTACTATTTAGCTTATGGACATTATGTTAGTTGTACTCTTGGACATTCATGTTACAGCAGTTTTATTACTTATGCAAATTCATGCTAAGTAGAGATATCCTGTTATAGTAAGCTTTCAAGTTAGTAGCTTATGGTTCTTTTCATACTTGTACTTACCCCTTTTTAGCTTTTGGGCCTAGTGACGCATTTCACTGAAGTCAGTAATTGCCCATTGGGAACTATTATTTAATAGTTCTCACGCCCTCTATTTTATGGTTTTTATTTCAGAGCCTTCAGCACCGGTGGAGGCATAGGATCGCGGCAAAGGGGTCGCGTAGCTAGATAGCGGAGCTTGCTTTTGCTCCTAGGTGGTTTACTCCCTTTTGTGTTTTGGTAAGTGAGAGTTTTGTTCCTATGTATAGAGACCACCACTATATTACTCTTAGCACTTGTATTTGGATTTTCAGATGTACTACTTTATGGTTTTATTTAGTGGATTTTTAGCCTTTTGCTTATTTCTCTATTGTAGAATCTAGTTGTACTTTGCTCTGATACTTCTAGATGTTCATCTTCTATTGCTCTATTTATCGTTTTATTCTAAACACCTTATATGTTTTAGACGTATGGCGGGTCTGGACACACCGGGCGGGCTTCCCCTGGGTCCCGGGGCATGACAGATTAATTTGGTATCAGAGCCTAGGGTTGAGTCTTAGTAGACCTAGCAAACCTTAGGCTGGTTGGACTATAGGAAATAGGCTCGTGAGAGACGAGATCTATTTGACTTGTAAGCGAAAGTATCACGATTAGGTTTTAATATAACTCTAAAAGGTTGGAGTTTAATCAAAGTGTATGGCTTCTAACTTCGCGGAGGGTTACGTTGGCGGCCGACAACGTAACATCGAGAGTTAGTAGTGAAGAACACTTCCTTACTTTCGCAGGATTTGGGTATTATCTACTTGAGCGGGAATTCGATAGCGTGGGTTTTACTAACTTGCGCTTTTATAATGTTGTAGTGAGATGCCGATGACACGCTCTCAATCTGCCGGAGCGGATAATGCGGCACACCTTGAGGAGGTCGAGACCTCCGCTACCTCCGGATCCAGCGAGGTCCGTGAGTTGAGGAGCCAGCTTGCTACCCTCACCGACTTGGTGGCGCAGCAGACAGCCGCGGCTCAGCAGCAGGCTGATGCGGTGCGCCGGCAGGAGGCGCGGATGAAGCGGCTCGAGGACCTTCTTCTACAGTAGACAGCTTCCAGGGAGGCTCCGGTTCCTTCATCTCCTGCACCTGTTAGGGACGTCGCACCGAGGGCGCCGTCACTCGCACCCGGATCTTCGCGTGCGGCGCCCGTGGTCGTGCCTCGGGAGGAGGACTTTGTGGCACCACCCGTTCAGGTGCCCTTGGCGGGGGCAGTTTTTCCCACAATGGTTGAGGGAGTAGAGCGGGACCGACTTATGGAGCGCCTCAATGAGTTCAGGAGGTACAGCCCTCGGATCTTCGACAGTGAGAAGGTCGACCACTGGATCGTCGAAAAGTGGTTGATGCACATGGAGAAGCTCTTCCGCGACACCTTCGTGGAGGAGAGGGACCGAGTTTGGCTCGCCACACACCACTTGGACGGCGAGGCCTACCGTTGGTGGTTGGACATACAGGAAAATTCTAATACCAATCTTGCAGCTATCACTTGGAAGAAGTTCAAGGAGCTTCTATTGGCGCACTATTTTAGCGTCAAGAGGAAAATGGAGTAGGACTTGCTCAACTTGCGCCAGGGAGACCGGACTGTAGTCGAGTTCTAGAGGGAGTTTTCTCGGTTTCTACATTACGTGCTTTTCGTCGTGCGGGACGACGAGGATAAGGCCCGCATCTTCGAGCGAGGATTGCGACCGTCTATCTTCCGGTTCGTGCAATCCTCTAACCTCCAAACCTACCGGGAGGTGGTGAATCGCGCGCTCATTGTGGAGAGCGGCGCGGCAGATGTGCAAGAGCGTAGAGAAGGCATGGACAAGGGTAAGGGCAAAAGGCCCGCGGCTAAGGGTGCGAGTCAGACCCACTTTAGGAGACCGCCGAAGCACCCTAGGAGCCAGCAGCGTGGGCGCGGCTCGGCAGCGCAGCGAGGAGGATCTTATCGACACCGACCTCCCCAGTGCGTGATCTGTGGTGGTCCCTATATTCCACCGCAGTGCTCGCAGCGGGGAGGGAGGTGTTTCCTGTGTGGCCAGGAGGGCCACTTCCGGACCGAGTGCCCGAGGGGTTTGTCACCGGCACCGTCGACTGCATCGGCACCGGCTCTACCAGCCGCTAGCCAGGGAACTCCATCGGCACAGTATCAGCCTGGACGGTCCTCCATCCAGCGTCAAAGTGAGGGATCTCGACAGGCCCCAAGTGGGCGCATGTACGCCGCTCACACCGAGGAGGCGGCAGCAGCCGAGGATGTGGTTGCAGGTATCATTTTATTAAATGGCATTCGAGTTCATACATTATTTGATACCGGTGCATCACATTCATTTATAGATCGGCTGTTTGCCGAGTTGCATGGCATCCCTTGGGTTTCCTTGTTGCATCCGTGTCACGCCCCGGGACCCAGCGGAAGCCCTTCCGGTGCGTGCCCAGACCCGCCATACGTCTAAAATATATAAGGCGTCTACAATAAAACGATAAATAAAGCAATAGAAGAATAACATTTAGGAGTATCAGAGCAAAGTACAACTAGATTCTACAACAAAAGAGTAGACAAGAGACTAAACTCCACCAAAATAAAACCATAGGGTAATACATCTGAAATTCACATATAAGTGCTAAGAGTAATACAATGGTGGTCTCTATACATGGTACCAAAACCTCTCACTCTCTCTACAGCAAATAAGAAGAGAGTAAACCACCTAAGAGCAAAAGCAAGCTCCGCTCTCTAGCTACGCGACCCCCTTGTCGCGATCCCGTACCTCCACCGGTGCTGAAGGTTCTGAAAGAAAACTGTAAAACAGATGGCGTGAGAACTATTAAATAATAGTTTCCAGTGGACAATTACTGACTTTAGTGAAATGCACCACTAGGCCCGAAAGCTGAAAGGGTAAGCACAAGTATGATATGAGCCATAAACAACTAACATGAAAGCTTGCTATAACATGATATCTCTACTTAGCATGAATTTGCATAAGTAATAAAGCTACTGTAATATGAAGGTATAAGAGTATAACTAATATAATGTCCACAAGCTAAATAGTAAAATATCATTATTTACTATTCTAGTCAATGTCCTCTCGGTATGCTAAGTCACCAATGTTCCAATTATGTAGGATCTACCCGTGGGTAGTCCGGCCTGCACCATGCCTAATGGCCTCGTGGTAGTCAACATCTCCACTCTAGGAATGAGCCTCCCCCACGTCATCCCATTTCGGCGCCCAATCCCGCACGAGCGAGCATGTGTCGCGATGGCTATCTCCGGAGTGCCGGGTTGTGGGAAGCGACCCTCACAAGCATGTGCGAATGAGCACAATGGCAAGCAAATTTAAAAGTCCATCTCAAGTCCTAATTCATCATGTCTAAAATATAGAATGTAGCAAGTATCTCAATGGCCTATCACTATGTCATCATGTCTAAAACATGGAATGTAGCAAGTATCTCAATGGCCTATCACTATGTCATCATGTCTAAAGCATGGAATATAGTCGATGTCATAATGGCCTATCACTATGTCTCTATGTTGCAGTTTCACAGTTTACTAGTTCGGGTGCCCCTTTATGGCACTTTTGTCCACTAAGTCCCAGCATTAGTTTTGTGTTCAAGAGTACATAATTCTAATCATTTTCATCACACGAGACATGTTTCCAACTTGTGACATGTTTCCAACTTGCAATAAGGAATACTTTTCACATGCATGCTTACTACACATATGGCTCTACTATATAGAGTGAAATTTTTATGATACATAACACATGCATTTTAAGTACTCTAAAAATCCTATATAGCATGAATATGCATACATTTCGATGAAACGACAAGGATAAATCACATAGGAGACATTTCTCCCCTATTCCATGAAGTCAAACCCACCGAAACTCTTGGCCGCCCTTCGTTTGCGTCGACGAAGGTACCCGCTACTCTATTAGCACCCTAAAGGTAAAGAAAAGAGAGATACACGAACGTTACGAACAATACTAAGTTCGATCTTTAACTAACTCAAGAAAAAGTGAAAAACTCACCGAATGCGAAGGAACCTCTCTCGATCTCCAAAATAGAGGTTGAGGCCTTCAAATCCAACCTAAACCAAGGTTCTAAACCAATCAATTTGGTTCCATAAGCTACTAATCAAAATCCTCATTTCTAACCCTAATATCCATTCTAGGGTTTCATTTAACAAAAATCCTCCAAAACTTGATCCAAAAGAGAGATCAAGAGTACGAACCCACAAGGTGCTCCAAACCAAACCTAGACTCCACTAGGGCTGAAGATTGATCCTCTACCAAGCTTTATATGTATTTTCGTGTTGTTTCCTCTGTTGGCGAGAAAGTTTGGACTTTGTCGTGAATCCGTGGTCGATCGAAGTGAAATAAAATCGTAGCTTTGTTGTCTCCGTCGTGCTGATCGCACTAGTGCGATTCGTTCGCAAATCTGACGAACGGATCTGCAGAGATTGCGCGTTGACCGAGGAGAGGTCGGTAATGGCAAAACGGTAATTTCGCAAAAGTCGCGACATTTTATGTAGCGTTTCGCGTGAGATCGCACGTGGAGGGGTATTCGCGTGTTTTACACGTGCTGTGGAGGACTTAGTTCAAAAGTCTAAGTTTTGGCGGACTTATTTGCAAAGTTGCACCTTGTATATAAGCTTGTTCTAGGGTTTCACCTTGGAAACCCTAACCCTGCTGCCCTAGCCGCCCCCCTGCCACCTCCATCCCTCTTCCCTGCCCTGCTGCGCACGCCCAGGCTGCCTCCGACTGAGCCCCGGCCGGCCAGCCGTCGCCAGAGCCATCTTCTTTCTCTCTCTCCATCTTTCTCTCTCCCTCTCTCGGGTTGGAGCAAGGCCGAGGCTGCCTTGCCTCCAGGCCCTTGCCGGTATTGCCCCTGTCCCCCGGCGAGCCTCCCCGCCGACCGCCGCCGCCTCCTCGCGCCGCCGCGGCCGCCGCTGCTCCTTGCAGCCCGCTTGGCCGAGCTTTGGCCGAGGTAGCCCCAGTTCCCTCCCCGTGCACCGCCGCCGCCTGTGACCCTTTCAGCAGCCTTCCCCGGAGCCTGGCGACCCTCCCCGGCCGGCCGCCGCCGCCTCTGCGGGTCGCCGCCGCCGCCGCGTGCCTTGGGCGCCGCCGCCCCAGCCTGCTGACCGAGCCAAGCTCGGGCGGCCACACCTGAGCCGCGGGTCACCGCCGCTGTCGCCCGCCACCTCCCTCCTCCTCCTCCGGCCGTTGGGGACCTGTCGCCGTCGTCCCNCGTACCCACTGGGAACTATGGAGTTAGTTCTCACCCCACGTTGTTTCGGGGTGTTACAGGTTCACACGTGAGCGGCGCGGCGGCGCGAGGCAAGGGCGTAGCTCCATAGATAGCGCCCTACCACCGAGACCAGAGATAGTGGTACCCCAAGTCGGCATAGCCTAGGGGTAGAGAAAAATGAAAGAACAAGATGTATCAAACTTGTAGTAAATTTATAATAATTGGATTGTATTTGGAAGTTGAATGTAAACGAATGTAATTTGTAATGTAAAATGTAATATGTGAGATGAATGCTTGTAATAGCAAGTAGATTTATATTTTGATACTTCCTTATGCAATCTTTGGTTGAAATGTGTTCCTAGTTGGAACTTCGTACATTGTATTGATTGCGACGCCTTGAACGTACAGGGGAGACTCTGTCCGCGGTACAGGGGAAACCCTGTCCGTTCGGCGGTCTGTTGGCGTGCTCGAATCCGACCAAAAAGGCGGGCTCGGGGCGTGACACTGGAGGCAAGGCAGCCTCGGCCTGGCTCCAACCCGAGAGAGGGAGAGAGAGAGAGAGAGAGAGGAAGAAGATGGCTCCGGCGGCGGCTGGCTGGCCGGGGCTCAGTAGGCGGCGACCTGGGCATGCGCAGCAGGGCAGGGAAGAGGGATGGAGGTGGCAGGGGGCGGCTAGGGCACCAGGGTTAGGGTTTCCACGGTGAAACCCTAGATAAAGCTTATATACAAAGGTGCAACTTTGCAAATAAGTCCGCCAAAACTTAGACTTATGAACTAAGTCCTCCACAGCACATGTAACACACGCGAATACCTCTCCATGTGCGATCTCATGCGAAACGCTACATAAAATGTCGCGACTTTTGCAAAATTACTATTTTGCCATCGCCGACCTCTCCTCGATCAACGTGCGATCTCCGCAGATCCGTCCGTCAGATTTGCGAACGGATTGCACCAGTGTGATCAACACCATGGAGAAAAAAGCTACCATTTTGGTTCATCTCTATCGGTCGCGGATTCGCGACGAGAACCGTTCCAACTCTCCAATAGAAGAACTACGCACAAATACATATAAAACATGTATTTTTGGATTTTCTCGAAATCCGTGCGNGGTCAAACTCAAAATCCGTCAGCGCCACTAGTTCCAGAATAGCTGAACCGGTCGAAACGAGCTATTGGACCGCTATGAACGGAGTCCGATACGAGCCAGAAGCCAACTTCCCACCGTGGCTTCTCCGAAAAATCGAGTTACTATTCACTTTAAGTGAAACTTGGAAATCGCGTAGAATTTTCATTTTAACTCGTTTTCACCCAAAACTTGACGAGTGCTTTTGTAATTAAATTACACACAAAAACATCGTCAACTGAGAGTTTAGCTACACTGCAAAAGTCCCAGTCCTTACATTTCGGGTGAAAATGAGTTAAAACAGAAATTCTACGCGATTTCCAAGTTCACTTAAAGTGAATAGTAACTCGATTTTCCGGAGAAGCCACGGTGGGAAGTTGGCTTCTGGCTCGTATCGGACTCCGTTCATAGCAGTCCAATAGCTCGTTTCGACCGGTTCAGCTGTTCTGGAACTAGTGGCGCTGACGGATTTTGAGTTTGACGCACGGATTTCGAGAAAATCCAAAAATACATGTTTTATATGTATTTTCGTGTTGTTTCCTCTATTGGCGGGAAAGATTGGACTTTGTCGTGAATCTGTGGTCGATCGAGGTGAAACGAAATCGTAGCTTTGTTGTCTCCGTCGTGCTGATTGCACTAGTGCGATCCGTTCGCAAATCTAACGGACGGATCTGCGGAGATTGCGCGTTGACCGAGGAGAGGTCGGTACAGGCAAAACGGTAATTTCGCAAAAGTCGCTACATTTTATGTAGCGTTTCGCGTGAGATCGCACGTGGAGGGGTATCCACGTGTTTTACACGTGCTGTGGAGGACTTAGTTCAAAAGTCTAAGTTTTGGTGGACTTATTTGCAAAGTTGCACCTTCTCGTTCTAGGGTTTCACCTTGGAAACCCTAACCCTGCTGCCCTAGCCGGCCCCCTGCCACCTCCATCCCTCTTCCCTGCCCTGCTGCGCACGCCTAGGCCGCCGCCGACTGAGCCCCGGCCGGCCAGCCGCCGCCGGAGCCATCTTCTTCCTCTCTCTCCATCTCTCTCTCTCTCCCTCTCTCGGGTTGGAGCCAAGCCGAGGCTGCCTTGCCTCCAGGCCCTTGCCGGTGTTGCCCCTGTCCCCCGGCGAGCCTCCCCGCCGACCGCCGCCGTCGCCGAGCGCCGTCGCTGCTGGCCCTGCTGCGCGCGGCCGCCCCAGCCCTAGCCCAGGCCGAGGCCTGTGTGCGGCCTTTCCTCCCGGCCGCCGCCATCTTGGGCCACCTCGTGGCAACCCCTTTGGCCTCTGGGGACCCGCCGCCGATGCCCCCGACCTGCCCCGGCCACCGCCGTGACTGCAGCAACCTTTGGAACCGTGCCCTAGCTCGTGCGGGTTTAGGTTGTTCCACCGCTGCCGCCGCCGCTTCCAGTCGCCACCTGAGGTGAGCACCATGCTCCTTCCCTCCTCCTCACCCATCCCTGGCCCCCGCACGCGCCGCTGTGCCGCCGGAAGCCGGCCGGAGCAAGCTTGCTCCGGCCAAGCCCGAAATAGGGCTGTTTATGGGTTGTTTGTTGTTCTGAGCGATCCGAGGCTCCCCGATCTCTCCGGAAGGGAGCATGGTGGTTGTAGCAAGTTGCTGATCATCGTGCTCACCTTGGTTTCTGTCGGGAAGGCCCCGTTTCGCTGTTTCGGCGATGTCGAACCTGTTGAGCCTTTTTGGCTGCTGTTCTGTGTTTGTGCGTGCTTTTCCGGCGATCCGAGGCTGTTCCGATGCCTCCGGAGGTGAGCACGGTGATCGCTAGTCAGTTTTGATCATAGTGCTCACCTTACCTTGGATCAGCAGTGTCCGGTTAGTCCTGTTCGGCGCGTTTCTCCGTGGCTACGCGCTTTTCGCTGAACCTTCGGGTTGCTCCCGCGCTTCCCACAGTGAGCCGTTGTGCTCTAGATCGTGAGCACGGCCTCCGGTACGCTGAGACCAAGCTGTACGTGTCTCTGCGGACCTTGAAAGTCCTCGGTTTGCGTGAACGAGCCACTTGATCGCTCAATTTACATAAAATGATAGGATTTTATGTAAATTGAGGGGCTTTTATGCATTTGTGCATCATGTGGTTACTATGGGCAGTGCACGTGTGTGTGTGGTAACCTCTGGACTGATTGTCCATGATCCGTTAACTTTCGCGGAAATCGAAAAGTCGATTTTAGTGCGTTTTTCGGCAAAATTCGCCGAAAGAACGCGATTTCGATTCGGATTTCTTCCGACGTCATTTAGTTGCTTTGTTAGTTGTCGCTGAGCCTTGTTGGCTGGTCACCATCATCATTTTGTGGGTTTGGTGATGATAGGTGAGCGACGGTGGGTTCCGGTGTCAAAATAGACACTTCCGGGAACCCGAATTCGTACAATTATCCGGCGATAATTATGTAGTGGTGTTATTTTGTGTTTACTGCTAAAATATCCAAATCGGAGTGTTTTGGGGCAGCGGGTGACTCGCGACACGAGTCGGTGAGTTCGGGACACTTAGTGGGTCCCGACGGCATCCCGGTGTGATTTTCGGGACTTTCGGTGAGTTACGGTGATCGGTTTGGGGAAACCGATTACGGGGATCTTTTGTGGGGGGTTTGCGAGTCTCGTATTTTGGGTTAGTGGGTTGGTTACTGACCCGGTGGATCTTCGTAGGTCCGGTCGATTTGTGCGTACCCTGTGTTCCGACGTGACAGTGATAGTCGATGAGATCGTTTCACCCTTCCTCTGTTCTTTCATATCAGTATCGTAGTCTCTACATGTCAGCTCTTTGTTTATTGTTTGTTTATCGTATCTCGTTGATTGCATTTGAATAGTTGTGGATAGACATGTAGGAGCAGGTTGCATATATATTGTATCTCTATGGACCTTGGGTCCAGGCAACACATCAATTCCTTTGTCGTGTGTTCCGATCTGGTTGATTGTAGTTCGACATGGTATGCCCTTGCAGCTGGCTTCGGCCAAGGCACCGGTCTCTTTTTGCTGGTTTTCGTTTGAGCATATCAGCATGATTTAGTCACAGCATTGTATATTCTAGACACCAGGTTGGTTTGGCCACCAACGAGGGGTGTACGTATTCGGATAGGTCGTCGGTGACGCATGAATATGTGGACAGTGTATGCTTTCTGACAGGCAACGCTTGAGGTCTGTGGACCAATATAGCAGCATCAGATTGGGTTTGATTTTGGACTATTTACCCTTGAGGCATTCGTGTAGTTGAGTTTTGTTACAGTAGTGGTTTCGTTCTTGCTCAGTTATTATCCTGTTTCTGTTACTACTATAGTTGCTCTTATATCATATCCTGTTCATATCTGTTATAGCTATTGTAGTTTTCTTTTAGCATCACAGTATCTATATATCTTGTTTATCTATCTTCTTTGGTTTCCGGTGATTACGGCTTGCCTTCATGGCTCTGTCGTTTCCACTGGAAAACCATGGTTGCGGTTTCTCACCCCCCATTTCCCCAGGTGACTCGGGCTTGGAGTTGGCGTTGGGCACGACGAGAGGACGATCTAGCTAGCTTGTCGTAGCGTCCGTCACCCCTGGTTATTTCTCCCTGCATTTAATAGTTATTTAAATAAATGGTTCAGTTAGACGATCTTATGTTTGTTTGAATGTTGGTGATTTGGATTCAGTGGATCTATGATGTTTTCCTTATGCACATGATTTTAGATTGTGGACTTGTGTATGTATCGAATTTATATACATCGTGGTTTTCTATCGCTCGAGGTAGTCGGTTTTCAAAATAGAGTTTCCGAGTGGGAAACAGTTTTAAAAAGGTTTTCGAATGATTTTCTTGGATGACTGAAATAGATTTCAAAAACAAAGTTTCTGGGTAGGAAGCACTTTTAAATAGGATGATTGTTGTACTGTGCATTGCATCATCCAGCGCCTAAGGAGTGCTTAGTGGCATACATCATCTCTAAGGATCGTTAGCTATATGAAAATGCATATCATGAATTGATTGTTGATTGGTAAATATAGGTTGTGGTTGAGATCCTGTTGTATAGTTGGTACGCCGTGCAAATACAAAGGAGACTCTGTTCGAGTGGACAGAGGAACTTTGTATTTGTGGCGGATCTGTACGTCACGTGGGCCAGGTTGAAAAAAAAAAATGGCACATTTTTCGCAACTCTGAATTTCAAAATGGAATGGATTTTAAAAAGGCTTTTAAAATCGGCCCGGGGCGTGACATCATGATAAGTTTTGGTTTCTTTTATGTATACTTTACTATTTATTGACTTTTATTTATAGCCAATATAATTCTTTTTCTCCACTTAAGTTGACATTTTTATCTACCTTTTTTTGTTCAAGATCTAATTCCAGTGACTGTCTCGAATTCTAATGGTTCTCAAAATCTTGAGAGTAATTTGAGCCCTATGGTGAGCAATATTAGCGTGCCAAGAACACCTCTGAGTGATATTTCAAATTGTGAGTATCTTTATTCGTTAGTTTGGATATAATTACTATGGTTACTGCTGCAAAATGCTTACTTATATGGTTTTGTCTTTCAGCTAATTTTGTGCTTTGCCTTTCTAATGCTGATAAACGATCTACCCATCATTTCGAAAGGACACCAATTACCTACTCTTCTTTATCATCCATCATTCATCCAGATTATGTGAATACCTCAAACACATATTTTTCTCCCCAAATCTGAGTTGGAAAGCACATTATTCAAGATAAAAACATATTAGAGTCACTTTCATGGAATGCTAATAAGGATGTGGAATTCTCAAAGCTTGACAAAGATCTAAACGACGGTGCTAATCCTAGAAGTCCTAATCATCTTGGATTCTGTGCCAACCACATTGTTGACGAAGGTATTTTCTTGGATAATGATAAAGTTATCATATTCAAATTATATTCAAATTTTACAACCCTAGATTTATTATGTAGATAATTATTTTATATTTAGTTTAATCTTTGCTAATGTAGAGTGGCATAATGATAAAGTTATATGTCTTTTTACCTAATTAATTTTCAATACACAAAATGGATATACAGTGGTGAAGTATTTGATATTTGATGTTAGGACCCATTCTTTATTGTATAGTTGATGTTATATTTGATTTTTAAGATCAAATACTGTCACGCCCCGGATTACACGTTCCCCGGGCCCGCCGACAGATCCGCCGTATACAAAGAAATTTTTCCTGTATACGAAGCGATAGCTGTGCTTGTAAATCAAACACTACTACGAACAGTAGTAGGAGAGCTGCTAGAGAAAACTGAAGCGTAATAAAACGAGTTTCATATACATAGTTCAGATCAAAATACAGAGCACTCGCACTGGCGAGTTAAGTCAACTATGTACATAAACTCGAAACAACATCTACCTGTAGTAGGGCACCTCTAGCTCAGCACGTCGGTAGGGCTCTAACTCGCGACGCCCTTGCTCGATCCAGGTTCGCAGACGGTGCAGCAGCCGAACCTATGGCTCTGCAAAACATAGGTAACAACTGGGCGTGAGAACTAGTGTAAAAACAAGTAGTCCTCAGTGGTACGCCAAAAACAACATCGGTCACCCACTAAGTCTACAGAAGGGAGCAAGGATAGAAAGGAAAGCAGTAAGCCTACTCTACCACCTATCATCCATACACTATCATGCTCTACACTAACCAACTGTAGGAAATGTCAAATCTGACCCAATCCGACTCGGACTGTAAGCGATACCCGTCCCCGGGACTGTGAATAACACCCGTCCCTGCCCCGTTGCGACTTATCAGGCTCTATCCACACTAACTGGTCCGTGGAGAGCAAGTCCAACTGGACATGAGCGACACCAACGCAAAAGGTACAAGCCTGACGTCCGGAGTGGCACTCGTGGCGCTACCAACCGCGACGTATACCGGTATCTCTGTCGAGCTCAATCAGAGTCACCAACTAGCCAAAGTCAAGCAATCGACTGCAAACTGGTCTAATAACCAACAGGTTGACTGCCGCCCTCGGCCCAATCTGACGCCAAAAAGGCGATACGGTGGTCCACCGTCAACTCTGACGCACCAACAGTCCGAAACGAACCTGAACCGAACCTGTAGAATCTACCCTCGCGAACCAGCACGAGTGTAATACTTCTAACTACCTGGTCTCGTCCTAAGAAACTGTGACAGTACAATTTTTCGTTAACGCGGCTCCTAGAGCTAAATCAGGTAGTTATAAACTGGTGACGAGGTCCAAATCGCAGGTTTTCTCCTAATTCATTTTTCACAGTCCAACATGTATAATCTCTACTTAATTTATAAAACATGCTCCAAATTCAGATTTTCAAACAATCTATATATACTCATGAATTTGAGCAACATAATTTACCGAAATAGATCTATACATGGTCGACCAATAGATAGGAGTAACAGCCGATCGTAAACCACTCGAGGCAATTCTGGCAGCGAACTCGCCTCGGCCGACCCGCGATGCTGGCGGATTCCTCAGGGACCTACCTAGACCGGGCGCGCCGACTAAAACGACCAAAACATCACAAATCGCCTAAAGTTCATCGCACTGAAAGAGAGCCAAGTTTCGACAAGCTAACCTCGTCCAACAAATTGCCAAGTGAGGGCTCCGTGGAATCCCTCTCTGCAGGGTCTAGAATCCAATGAACCAAGTTTCGTCGCGATCGCGGACGCTCCCTACACGGAGAACGAGCCAGAACAACAACAGGTCGACGGTAGATTTCTTGCGAAACAGCACTTAAGCAAATCAACGATACCCGAAGTACTCGGAGCCAATTGCGACAAAATGCTCACTCTCAACAGCGTATAATTCTTCGGTGCGATGTCCGAGGACGGCGAAGACGCACGCCACTCGCCGCCTCTTTCGCAATTGCCCAGGCACAAACGCTCGCTCGAACGGCTCGCGGCCGACGTCGGCGAATCCCGCTCAACCGTGCTCCCAACCGCTTAGGAGTGAGAGAGAGAGAAAGGAGATGGTGAAAACTCTCTCTCTCTCAGCTCAATCCACAGATAAATAGAGAGAGGGAAAGAGGGTGACATGAACGAGGTGGAATTTTACTGATTTAGCCCTCCACCAACTCCCTTGTACCGGTACACGGGCTCCTGTACCGGTACAAGAGCCAACCCGAGAGCAGCTAAATCTGTGCGCGTAGCTTGTACCGGTACAGAAAACTCTTGTATCGGTACAGCAAGCATTCCCCGCGCTGGTTGTACCGGTACAGCATAGTCTTGTACCGGTACAACAAGCAGGAAAATCTGCTGTTTTGCAGATTCCTTCGCTGAATGCTGCCCTCGCGTCGCACGGAGTCCGTTTTGCGTCTATTTGACGCCAACGCGACTCGGACTTGTCCCGACACTCTCCAGAGCTGTCGACAAGCCCCCACAGCCAGACACCAGGGTTCTCACAAATACTGTTATAATTATGATGTTGGTGAATGATTATTTTTCACATAGTTTTTTATATGATTTACTTTCAATAAAAAAGATTGGTGTCATTTTTTTGTTGGATACTATTTGTTTGTAGGTTCCTCTATCCATTATATGCAGAAAAAGACTGCGAGATTGAAGAGAAGTTTAATTATGAGAGAAAAGCGTGCTAAGATGCAAAAGCACGCGGCATGTGAGAATCTATTAACTATAACTAACTCTTATAATATTTGTTTCTTGTTACTTATATTTACTCTCTTTTTGACAAAAAGCAAAAAAAGAACAAACAAACAATCATTTCACTTATTCTCAACCTTCAAATTTTTTCTAATGATAAGAAAAAAAATCGTGTGCATGCTATTACATTAGTATATTTTTTGCTGACACAAGCACATAAAAATTTCATGTTCTTTACGATAGATAAATAAGCTTATACAGTATTTAAATAACCATGTGATTAGTATAAAGACTTATTTATGTATTTATTGGTTATAATTTTTTTCTATTGCAGTTCAATTGTAAATTTTCATTTTTATCAAAATATATTTTCAAACTTTAATTATTGTATTCATTTTATAATTTCAAGTTATTTTAAAATTATAGATATTGATGTTGATGTTGATGTTGATGAAGAAGAGTCACAGTACAATTTGGATGCAACAGGTATTAACTTAACTTTTTCCCTACCGGTCTGGTCCATAGTTTCTAAACGTTATTGCTCTAATACCTCGTATATAAAAGAAGGTACTTCCCAACACTGCATCATGTGTAATGTATTTTTATACTTGACATGTTATTAGATTATTGGAATTTGGAAGATCCTACTTATGCATGTGACTTTTGCGGTGCATTGTTCTGGTATGAAGAAAGGTTAGAGAAGGACAAGAGATTAACTAGGCCGAGATATTCTCTATGTTGCATGCAAGGAAAAGTTGAACTGCCATTGCTCAAAGATCCGCCTTCTGCACTCAAAAATTTACTGCATAACAAAGACTCCAGAAGCAATCACTTTTTAAAAAAGATCAGATCTTACAATATGATGTTTTCATTTACGTCAATGGGAGGAAAAATTGACTCTACAATAAATCAGGGAGGGGGACCATACGTATTTAAACTGCATGGCCAAAATTGTCACATGATTGGCAGTTTGCTTCCAACTCAAGGCTTGCGTCCGAGATTTGCGCAGCTCTACATTTATGATACAGAAAATGAAGTTTTAAATCGAATAGGTGCCATAAGGTATGAAAGTATCATATCTATAATATTAAAATATGTTATTTAGTTATAAATAATATGAAAAGCATGCATGTTTTGTATAATCCTGATAGTGATTTTTTAAAATAATTTTGCAGTTCAAGCAGAAGTTCTGATGAGTTTGACGCGACAATTGTTAACGAGCTCAAAAGTATGCTAGATGAATGGAATTGTTTAGCCAAATCATTTAGAATGGCAAGAGATAGATTTGTGGCAGAAGAGTATCAAGACTTGAAATTGAGACTATTAAGAAAAAGAGGAACTGATGGAAGAAGATACAATCTTCCAACCTCATCTGAAGTGGCGGCTCTTATTGTTGGAGATATTGAAAAGAACACTGTTGAAAGAGATATTGTAGTCGAAACTCAAACTGGCTTATTGCAATGAATACATGAGCTACATCCATCTTATCTTCCAATGAAGTATCCTTTGTTATTTCCTTATGGTGAAGATGGATATAGAGATGACATTCATATTAGAGGATTAGAATCTTTTTCATCCAAAAAGCAGAGGAGAGTGACAAGGAGAGAATACTTTGCATTTCGAATCCAAGATAGAGCTGGAGAAGCTGCAACAATATTATCATCAAAAAGATTGTTTCAACAATTTGTGGTTGATGCATATACTATGATAGAATCAGAGAGATTATCTTATATAAGATCTCATCGGAAGAATCTAAGAGTAGAGCTATACAAGGGTCTATCAGAAGCTTTCTTTAGGGGTGAAACAAGTGCATCCTCACTAGGAAAGCGCACCATCCTTCCATCTTCATTCACCGGAGGTGCGCGTTATATGATCCAGAACTATCAAGATGCAATGGCCATATGTAAGTGGGCGGGTTATTCTGATCTGTTTATTACTTTCACGTGCAATCCAAAGTGGCCAGAAATGACAAAATTTATTACTGATAGAGGTCTAAAACCTGAAGATCATTCAGATATAATGTGCAGAATCTTTAAAATAAAACTCGATCAATTGATTAGAGATTTGAAGAAAAAGCAATATTTTGGCAAGGTAAAAGCTGGTAAGTCTTCAACCAAATTTTATTTTCAATATTTTGTTTTCATCCCATTGTTTATTCCTTTCGATATTTTCATCCCATTGTTTAGTCACTTTTGTTTTTCATATTGTAGTCAAGTATATTATATAAATAATATTTATATGATACTAAGGGTTTTTTTTTTTAAACTGCAGTTGTCTACACTATAGAGTTTCAAAAGCGTGGTCTACCGCATGCTCATATTTTATTATTTTTGAATGCCGAAGATAAATACCCAACTGGTGATGATATTGATAAAATTATCTCTGCTGAAATTCCTAATAAGCACAAACATCCAGTTTTGCACGAAGCTGTTCAAAACTTTATGATACATGGTCCTTGTGGGATATCTCATAAAAACTCTCCCTGTATGAAGGATGGAAAGTGTTCCAAATATTTTCCTAAAAGGTTTAATAGTGGAACAGTTATCGATGACGATGGCTACCCTATATACAAGCGTAGAGATGATGGTTCGACCGTTGAAAAGAATGGTATCCTTTTGGATAATAGATTTGTTGTACCATATAATCCATTGCTTCTAATAAAGTATCAAGCTCACATCAATGTGGAATGGTGCAATCAATCAAGGTCCATAAAATATCTATTCAAATATGTCAATAAAGGACATGATCGTGTTACTGCAGCATTCTATCAGAGTACAAGTGAATCTGAACACTTGCAAGATGAAATCAAGATGTACTATGACTGTAGGTATGTATCTCCATGTGAGGCTGTATGGAGGATCTTTGGCTTTGATATCAATTATAGAGAACCACCAGTTGAGAGGTTATCTTTCCATCTTCAAAATGAGCAAACTGTTGTCTTTGATGATGATGAGCCTATTGATTCTATTGTAGGCAGAACTGGAAATAATCAAACTATGTTTTTGGCTTGGATGGACGCTAATAAGAATTTTGAAGAGGCTAGAAATCTGACTTATGGAGAATTTCCCACCAAATTTGTATGGAAAAAAGATCTTCGTAGTTGGCGTCCAAGGAAACGCGGCTTCTCAATTGGAAGACTATATTATATTCCACCAGGAAGTGGTGAATTACATTACATGTGAATTTTGTTGAACTTTTGCAAATGTCCTAAAAGTTATGAAGATATCAGAATTATGAATGGTACTATATCCTTCGTATAAAAATGCTTGCTATGCGTTGGGGTTGTATACTGTAAAATACTGGACCTTAATAAATAGACAAGGTTATAGTGTGACTTGCTAATCAGCTTGTCCTTGCAGGGCCTTCATGAAATTTGAGGCATTTTGGCGCAAAATTGATGTGAAAACGAATTCAAAATTCACATTTTTGTACATGGACGACAAAAATGTAGATATTGGATAGTTTTGGACTTCTTGGTATTTTGTACATAGTGGAATTCCACTAAGTTAGTATCAGGGAGCTCTCTATCTCTCCATCCTCACCCATCTTCCACCTCCTTTTGAGAGAGAAGAAGAGAGATAGAGGATAAAGAAAAAGAAAAAGGAAGAGAAGGCTTTTGACGTTGGATTAATTCCACGTATTGATCGGCAAGTATATTTCATCTATTCTTTCTTTTTTCCTTTTCCTTTTTGTAAGGATCCGACCTACTAGCAATAATAACTCGTTGGGCTCAAACACCGACCATGCTTAAGCCCAGTTATTATTATTAGCGTATAGGCCTCATATATTCTAATCAGAATTAGTTTCCCACCCGATGTGGGACTATTGGGGGTGTTACAAACTCCCCCTGTTTAGACCCTGACGTCCTCGTTAGTCCAATCGCATACACAACCCAAGATCACCAGGCGATGTGAGACTCGTCTCGCTAGCCTTGTCATCCAAATCCTGGCATAGCCGATCACTTTGTCATTCAGACTCCGGCATAGCCTATCATCTTGTCTTTTAGACCTTGGCTCAGCCGAGACTCGCCACACATTTTCAGCTGGTGAATTGGCTCTGATACCAAATGTGACGATCTAACCCGCTAGCAATAATAACTAGTTGGGCCCAAACACCGGCCCAAAATACTTAAGCCCAGTTATTATTATTAGCATGTAGGCCTCATATATTCTAATCAGAATTAGTTTTCCACCCGATTTAGGATATTGGGGGCGTTACAGACCTGCAAAATATGGGGGTGAAAACTATAAATATAGTTCCTAATGGGTACGACTATCCAAGCAAAAAGCTCGGCCCACCAGGTCCAACAGAGAACACAAAAAGAGGATTAGTCCAACACATATATATAACTGAATGATACTGAAGTCTCCTAGTAAGTATAACACATCTCCACTTAACCCTTCACTATCCTGTCATCTAGGCCCGACTTGATCCGAAGTCAATTGTTAGCGGAGCTACGCCATCCTCATGGCATTAGGCGGCGATATTATCACTCTTGCCACATGATCACATCTTATGACAATGCGTCATTTGTTAGCGGAGCATTGCCATCCTGTCAATTGTAGTGGAGCACTGCCATCCTGTCGTGGTTCTAGGTGGCATTTTGCGCACCCAACCGTTGGGTAATTTAGGAGTTTCGGGATTCCTTTTCTCATGGTCTTGAAGTTAGTCTCATAACCTTACAATGTCACCATTCTAAGTTCAAGTCCCATGTCCTTGTGGGTACCCTACCACTATATTCACCATCTTTGTCCAAGGTACTTAGTTTTCTAGGTTCAAGATAAGTTCTCATGCACTAAGTCCAAGACATAGGTATAATGCCATATGCATGCACTCAATCACGATTCATGATACAATAACATTATGCACATCTACATTTACCATGCATTCATACCTTTAACGATGTAATAAGAAGCTAGATTCATACATAATTTCATACATTATATGCAACACATGCATTTTAACATACTATTCTTATTAGGCTTGGAGGAGACCTAATCACTTTGGTCAAACACTAACCCACCTCAAAGCACTCCCAATTGCTTGTAGTTACTTGCGATTGAGCCTAACTCCTTAGATCTCCAAGCTTGCTACAAAGCTCTTCTTGCCCTAAACAAGAGATCCATTCGTTACCTATTTCGACTATTCAAATAATTTTATTTTAAGAAATCAAGTTGTCCGACTTGATTTTCTCCCTTCAATTAGAGTTTTTAAGGGTTAAAGAATTTTTAAACCCTTCTAGGGCAAAAGCCTTCTTTCAACCTAGAGTTTTCCAAATTTAGAACAAAACTCCAAATACTTTGGTGAATCTCCACTATTTATGGCCTAGATTCATTTAAGGTTTACAAAATCCCAAAATAAAGCCAAAATGCGAAACCCTAACCCCAAATCTCCATAAACTCATCTCTAGTCCAAGGTCCCGAACTTTTTCTTGCTCTAAGAAGCTAGCTAGGCCACTCAAAAGCTTCTCCCTAGATCAAAAACCTTGATCTCTTCTAAGGTTAGAGGGATCTTCTAGAGAAAGAAAGAGAAGGAGAGATGTGTGGTAGTGAGGAAGAGTATGTGTGAGAGGATGAGGAAGAAGAGCCCCTCTTCTAGTAAGTCCCCCATTTCAAAATTATGAAAATGCCATTGCACTGGGCAATCTGCGGGTTAAGGGTTTGGACCTTATAGTCAGGGTCTTAAACCCGTACCTGATTGTTGCGTTGCGCAAGTAGGGTCCGGACCTCGCTCTTAGGGTTCGGAACCCATGGTTCTATCAGATTTCATGACCAAGGTCCGGAACCTCGGCCAGGGTCCGGACAATGAAACGCTGGGGCTATTTTAGGACCTGAAACCTTGTAAGGACTGAGATTTTTACAGTGCAACTAAACTCTCTGTTGACGATGTTTATGTGTGTAATTTAATTACATAAGCACTCGTCAAGTTTCTGGAGAAAATGAGCTAAAACGGAGAAGTTACGCGATTATTAGTTTTCACTTAAGTGAATAGTAACTCGATTTTTCCGGAGAAGCCACGGTGTGAAGTTGGCTTCAGGCTCGTATCGGACTCCGTTCCTAGTGGTCCAATAGCTCGTTTCGATCGGTTCAGCTGTTCTAGAACTAATGGCGCTGACGGATTTTGAATTTGACGCACGGATTTCGAGAAAATCCAAAAATACATGTTTTATATGTATGTGTGTTTACTTTCAATTGGAAACGGAAAGGTTGGACTTTGTCGTGAATCCGTGGTCGACTCGATACAAACCGAAATCGTAGCTTGTTGCTCGTGAGGTACTGATCGAGCTCGTGCACATCCGTTCGCACATAATCTGACGGACGGATCTGCGGATATACGCCGCTTGTTCGAACGGAGATGTCGTTGTGGGGAAACACGGTATTTTTGGCAAAAAGTCGCAATATTTATGTAGCCGTTTACCTGAGAGTCGCTACGTGGAGGGTGAGTTTCTCACGCCGTTTTACACTCGCTCGTAAGGACTGTAGTAGCGCGACCCTACGGAAGTTTTGAGTGGGCCTTTTTCCCGCAATTTGGAGCCTAATAACAAGAGGGTATTACTAGGTTTTGCAAGTGAAACACTCTAACCTAGCCCTCCCTGGTGCAGCCCAGCCCGCCTACGAGGCCGCCACTGCCCCAGCGTGCTTCGCACTCCCGGCGGCGCGCACCTCCGCGCCGGCCGATCTGCCCCCACGAAGAAGATTTCCAGAGCTCAACCTTGCCTCCGATCTCGCCTTCCACTTAGGCCGAGGTGTAGCCCAGCAGCACCACGCCCTGAGCGGCCATGTGCTCGAGTGAGGTGAGCCCCGCGACACCCCGCACCGCACTGCCGACCCCGCACCGTCCGTGCGCCCCGAGCCGGCCGCTAGCCGCTCTGCGCCTCAGGACACCACCCAGGCCGAAGCTGGTGGCCTCGGTAGTGTGAGCCCTGTGCGCCGCTGTCCACGAGGCATACTAGGACGTCTCCGGCCGACCTTACCGGCGACGCACTCGGACCGACCCCTTTTATGCCACCGCTTAGAGCGCTCCGCCGCGCCGCAGCTGCCCTGCCCGCACCTGTTGTGCTGTAGCGGCGCGACTGCGCGGCCCGCCTTCACTCCCGGCATCGCCGCGGCCCGCCGACGGCAAGCTCGGCCTAAATCCACCTTCGACCCCACGCCGTCGCCCCCGGCGGCACTCGCCCCGCAGCCCCACGCCGCATCGCCCGCCGCGACTAATGGAAGGCACCAAACCGCATGGGCGCGGCGCGGCTCCGTACGCCGCCGCCGCACTCGCCGCCGACTGCCCGCCTGTCGGGGAGTTCCCCGAGCCCCGCCACCGTGTGCAACGACCATCCCCCGGCCCGCACACGCCTTGCCGGAATACCCGCCGGCGCCACTCCACGCTCCCCCCTTCCTCACTGTGAGTGCACCATTATGCATTCCAGCACTGTTTTCCTCACCTCCCGCGTATCTTTTCGCAAATCCGAATGTCTTTTTGACTCGGAAGTGAGCACGATGATTCTTAGGGTGTCGGCTGAACACGTGCTTCACTTCGTAGGATCTTGATGCCTTGTTGCTCGGGTAACGCGATCTCCTGCAGCGGTGCGGCGCTGCTTCGCTGACGTGCTTTCGCTGGTTCGCTTGTGCGCCTGCACCGCATCCCGCCGAATTGTGCCCGAATGGTCACGGTCCTCCGCGACTGGAGAATCCTATCAGCGGTGCGACGGTTGACCCAGCGAGCTCATATCGCAAGATCGGGCTCATTTTAAAACTGTCGGAAATCGCATATACATGATAATATTAGGTTCTGAGTGTGCTTTCTGCATATAACAATCCGACTCGGTCGCTGTGGACAGCAACCTGCAAGGGTAACCTCTGAGCCTGTATTGTCCAAGCCTAGACCCCTTCGCGAAATCGAGATGGGCTTTTCCGTGCGTGTTCGGGTAGAGGGGCGGGGCGAGGAGGGCGGGGGTGTGGGCGAAAATCCCGCCGAAGAACCCGGTTCGGTTCGGGAATTATTCGAGACGGTGGCTCGTGAACTTTTGCGTAGTCGCCTGAGCTTTTTGCTGGTCACTTCGTCATTTCGAGAGTTCGGAATGACGGTCCGAGGCCGACGGTGGTTCCGGTGTCGAAATTAACACTTCCGGGATACCCGAATCGAAACGATTATCCGACGATAATTGCTTCAACCACGAGGAGTTGTGTTTCGCTGCCATGATAAAGATTATTTATGTTTTAGTGCAGCAGGTGACTCGTAGAACTCGAGTCGGTACGTTCCGGGACAGTTCGCGGTCCCGCGGAGTCCGCCCTGCGATTACGGGACTTCCGGCGATTACCGGCGTCGGGCTTTGGCGAACGCGATCTCCATGGTTTGCCTGTAAGGTCTTCGGCCATTTTATGGTTATGTCACTCCGTGGGTTACGACACTAACTCGGCTGGACCCTTCCTTAGGTCCGGTTTGACGCGTCCACCTTCTTGCAGGTCAGGAAACCAGCGCACCGCCCATTTTTTTCGTCATTGTAGCACGGTGGCGTACTTCGATCCGAAGGTCGTACGTGGTCAGCGCTCGCTGATTCATTCTTTCTATCCTGTTCTTCTGTTGCTTATTTTCGTATATAATTGAGCTTGCCACACGCCCCGTGTTTCTATTACCACTCTCTACTCCATAGCGGTTTCTATCTTAGTTATCCATTGTAGGATAGAGTAGTTTATCCATATGTCATATCGTGACTCTGATTGGTCGTTCTCGTACTTTGTTCGGTGCGCTAATTGGCTCGCTTCTCGTACTATCGTTCGGTGACCCTGTTTTGGATCGCGTTTTGGGGCATTAGTATTGGGTTGGTCTGTTTTCTGACTTCTGTTGTTCAGCTGACCTTTGAGGTCGTGTACCCACTGCCGAGTAAGATTGTCGCTGTGTGACGGTAGTTCGGCCATTACACTCCTGTGACCTAATCGGTCGTTTCTTATCTGCGTTCGTTCTTACTAGTTGACATAGAGCAGTCACATATTATTCCTTATTTACTCTGCCTGGTTGTTACTTATGTGTAGTATCTGTATAGGGGTAGAGTAGATGCATTCGCTATATACTATTACTGTGACCTCATGTTGTCGTTCTTCCACACCGTTTGCATCGCGTGACCGCAACTGTTTGCGTCTCGTGTCTTTCCATATCATTGACCTCGTCTTGTCGTTCACTTGTTACTTGATGACGCTATACACCCCAGTCGTTAGCCCCGAGGGCGTGATGTCGGCTGATTGCCGACGGTTGGGCTATTGAATATCGCATTGATCGCCACAGCTCGCAGTGCATTTCACAGACGTACACAGCGGGTTGATCCCTCCGCAGGAAGGGTGTTCTTTCCGGAAAAGTGTTCGTACATCCGACCCGTGAGCCGCAGCGGGTTCCTCTTTTGTGCTAGGATTACATGCCAGGTTGAGCAGCATAGTGCCTCTTTGCCTGAGTCCCTTTAGCCGACACGCGGTTTGATTCGGGTACTTTGGACTTCTCGTCCCGGTTGACGCATATACTATAGTAGCGGTTGTTGCATATGTACTCTAGTTCTTTCTTAACAGTGTCTCTGCTAACTAATAGTGATTGATTATAACCTTCGTATGCTTCGGCAGTTGTACATACAAGCGGTAGTGTTTGTCCATATATAATATTATCCTCGAGAGTCCACTTCTGTCATTATCGTGTACAAGGCATTTACTTATCCATACTGTTGGTTATCCTTTCTAGATCCGTTGAAGTACCTCTCGCCTTTCTTCGGCTTGCGCACCCACAGGATGGGAACATGTTTACATTTCTCACTCCCACACCATTTTTCAGTATCGCGGGCGATGAAGTAAGTGGGAGGACGAGACGTGAGGTACGTGTGTAGCGGTCGATAGAGCTTCCGACCCAGGTTATTTCGATTTAGTTATTACCCTCGGTATTTCTGTTGATATATAGTTTAGTCGGTTTATATGGTTTAGTATTTTTATTACTTTGGAAAATGTGGATTTCTGGATTTTGTAAAATAAAAAGTTTTCTACCCCTCGTGGTAGCGTTTTTAAAAGAATAAAGGTTTCTGTGTAGGAAACAGCTTTCAAAAGGTTTTTGTGGATTTCTGTTTAAACCTCGAATGTAAAACTGTGTTGTGAATGGGGAATGTATGAATGTATAGCTATCTGTATATTCATTTGATTGTGGTTGTATACTGTTTGTACTTTTGTACTTGTGTGACGCCGTGCAAGTACAGGGGAAACTTTGTCCGTGTGAATAGTGGATTCCCTGTATTTGTGGCGGATCTGGCATACTTTGGGGTCAGGTTTTCAAAAAAAAAAAATTCAAACGCTTTTTCGCTGTATTTCAAACAAAAAGGGGACCCCGGGGCGTGACAAACCTCAAGTCAGGGTCCAGAACCCGAAGGTCCCCCAGCTTGACTTGCTTCTTCCAAAAATTCCATTTTTTCTTTTTAGAGCTCTAACTTGTAAACAATTGTTCTGACATTTTCTGAACTCAATTTTAAGCAAGTCTAATATACTCCCCACCGGACTTTATCTAATTGACTAAAGTTCAGTTTAGTGTACTGAAGTACAGTATGCTATAATTTCATATTTCTCTCTTGTGCTTCATATGAAAACCTAGAAATAACTATTTTTAGGTATTTTGGTTGAAAATTTTTTAGATATAACTCAATTAAACTAAAAATTTTCTTTCAAAATTAGTTCTAAATGTGTTTCATCGTGGTTTGGCATCATTCTACATGATTTGGAACTTCTCATTTGCTCAGATTTGCTTCAGTTGTGATTTTTACGGTATTTTGCCTATTTTTGTAGAAATTATTTTTTTTTATGGATTTTTAATGATAATTTCTTTAGAAAATGAGTTCATCATACATTCTCATAGCCCTAGGAACCACTAGATGCATTTTTAAAATTTTTGATTTTATGCCAAAAATATAAACAGGGGTGTTTCAAAAGTGTATTCTTCATGGCTACTAGTGTTGGTGGTCTTAATGGCTGGAGTTGTACGAGAAGGTGGGCATTGGAAATCCGGGCATGAAAATGCTCACGTCTCGAGGAAGAAGAAGTGAGCAAATACCAAGCTTCTCAAGCCTCGGAAACTAAATATGTTGTCAAGAGGGCTACACTCCTGAAGTTATGTCTTCAAGGAAAGGCAAAGAAAAATTGGTTCCTACTCGAGATGCAAGGACGTCGGGAGGTATAGAGATTCGTGAACCTATTTCTGAACCCCCTCGGCATAGTTCACATCAAGAGAAGCATGTTGATCCTAAGCGACATAGCATATATTCTAAAAAGCTTTGTGTCGGAGAATGTGACGTCGTCATTAGGAAGCTAATTGAAGAAGCTCCCACTTTCGCCGATTTGTATGAAAATAGAGAACTATTTACTTGTCTAGCCTCTTTACAAAAAAAATTTTCTATCTAGCCTCCTTTTGAAAAATATTCCCAATCTAGCCTCATTTTTATATTTTAGGAAAAAAATGATAAATAATAATTTTTATATAGATTAATATGTTAAGTGGGTGGAAGTTATTTTTTTTTTCTCTTCTTTTAAATTAAGTGAATGTAATGTGATTTTATATATGAACACTTTTAAATTATATTGACTTGTATAATCAAATTGAGTACTAGTAGTACAAATGAAAATTATAATTTAGAAATATTATTATTAATAAATAAATTTTTTATTAAGTGTTCATATATAAAATCACATTACATTCATTTAATTTTAAAGGAAAAAGAAAAAAGATAATCTCCACTCACTTAACATATTAATCTATATAAAAATTATTAACTTATCATTTTTTTCCTAATCTATTAAAATGAGGCTAGATTGGGAATATTTTTCAAAAGGAGGCTAGATAGGGAATTTTTTTTTGTAAAGAGGCTAGACAAGTAAATGAATCGAAAATGGAGGGCTTGCAAAAATATGCCACTTTCCAAAACAAAGAAGCTATTGTTTAAAGCTAATTCGCAAGTTCTATCTACAAGAAGGTCATCTTCAAGATGCTAAAGGTGGTCCTTATGTATTCAAGATGAAATTTCGTGGGGTCTTCTTGGACATTACTCCAGAAACAATCGCTACAACACTTCATATAGAGGCTCACATTGATGGTGTCGACTATTTGAAGGTAGGGATTGATTCTCTTAAAGACTAGAGGAAAGTCACAAATAGAGTGTGCTTGTCAGGGACGCGGTATACTGGAAACTCGGTTATGTCTAAAGAACTTAAGCTCGAGTATCGATTTCTTAATTTCATTGTAGTGTACAACAACCTTCCAACTAGGGGTGGCAATCCAGCTCGCTGTTCGCGAGCACTGTGTCGTCGAAATGAGCTGAGAATTCGGCTCGCTGTAGTAACAAGCGACACGAGCATGGATTTTCATCGTTAATAAACAGGACCGAACAACGAGCTAGGGCAGCGTGGATCGTACAAGAAACAAGTTGTGTCGACCATGTTCATTGCGCAGATAGTGGTCGGCTCAAGATACAGCTTCGATTATATTTATTATTATAATACAATTTTTATATTGTATTAGTTATATTAATTATATTTGTATTATTATATATATATATATATATAATTATATTTATATATATATATATATTATTAATTTTAAATTTTTAGTCCAACTTTTTTTAAAAAAATTTAGCTTATTTATAAAAGAGGCCCATAGGCCCATTTATATTTAGAATTTTTTATTTTCACTCATGGCCCATAGGCCCATGAAATAAGTTCTACTTTTTTATTTCTAAGTCCTAAACCTAATTAGCATTTTCCCTATCTTTTTCACACTGCCGCACACACAGCCACACACACATGACACACCCACCTCTCTCTCTTTCTCTCTCTCAGGCTTGCACAAGCACCGCACATAGTCGCCTCCTTCTTTCTCTATCTCAGGTTCAAAGATCGCGGCGAGGTGCGCGCGGTCAGGGACGATCTCCATCTCGATCTTGCAGATCAGCTTCAGGACCTCGGAGTGGAGCGCGTCCTCGGCGGGGTGGGGGGCCGGGGTCGAGCGCTGGCACTGGCGCCGCACGAGGTCGACGAGGTGCGTATGTTCTCGGCCACGGCGAGCTCGGTGGCGGGGAGGATGTCGAGGAGCCCCCGGCAGCGAACTTTGGCGGGAGCGAAGCAGCGAACTTCGGTGGCAACGAACTTCGGTAGCATTATATAATCGAGCTAACGAGCCGAACACGAGCCGTCTCGATTAAGTTTTGAGCCGATCACAAGCCAAAGTTTTCGAGCTCGTCACGAGCTCGAGCCAAACACCAGCCGACCTTGAAGACGACAAGCCGAGCTCGAGCTGGCTCCAGCTCGCTCGAGTTCGACTTGTTTACAGCCCTACTTCCAACTATGAACACCAAGGTGGTTCGTTGGGAGAGATTGTTATATATGTATCTGGTTGGGCATCTTGCAGAAGCACAGGCACGAAGGATCAACCTAAACATTCCTTTTCTGATCTGCTACCGAATGGCAAAAGATATCAAGACCTCATACCAATATGAACGACTTCCATATCCGATGATCATTATGTGAATTTTGAAGAATTGTGTTGTCGATATTCATTGTACTACTTATGAGCATAGCCTTAGTAAGATAAATGTGACAACTCTTATCAAGTCGCGACTTCCACAGCACATCACCACCTCACGGGGATCAAGGTTCTCTTAACCTTTTGAGAAGGCATCTGAGAAGAACGTCTTAGTGAGTTCCATCTATAAGGAACAGCAGTGCCTCTCTTTCAAGCAAGAGCGCTCGGGTGCAGAACAAGCAAGAATAACCAAAAAGCTCAGTAAACTCCAATGAGCGCGCAGAACAAGCAAGAATAACCAAAAAGCTCAGTAAACTCCAAAGGATCATGAATTTTCGACAAATTGGGCTGCTGCAGTGCTAATGTTCCACAGCAGGATGAGGATTCTGACTAGACATGCTGTGGGGACTTGTGCATCTCCTTTGACCATGCATCGTTTTTCTTTTTACATGCATCTTTTGTTCATTTTGGTTGTGACTCCTCTTTGTTACAAAAAAGGGGAGATAACTTAGTTTCTAGTGTTCTAGATGTCTTTAGTTGCTAGGTTTTTATTTGGTTGTGCTTCTGATGGATGGATATGGACTTCTTGACTTGCTAGGTTAGTGTTTAGTTGTGCTTGTGATGGATGTAGTTGGACTTCTTTACTCTTCTTAACATTTTTCTTATGCTTAGGCTAGTCTTTACTTCCTTGTTAATATTGGAATCTTTGTATTGACGTTGTATTCTATCAAGAATTTGTTTTTTGCAGAAAGTACAAGACTTCAAAACTCCTAGTCGTGTCTAAGTCCTAGAGTTTATTTTAGGAGTTTGATCAATGTATTTTGAGTTTTTTCGGATCGATCATGCAAGGAGGATGTCGTTTGATGATTGCGACAAACTCCTTTTTTTTCTTTTAGTTTGGTGAGCTTTATTTGTATTTGCGCTTCTATGACTTTCGCTTGATTGGGTCGACTATTGTGCGCGACAGAATTAAGTTCAATCATTGGGTCGCCTAGGTAAGCGTGTTATCCCTCGAGTGACAATAATAAGTTACTTTTTAGGACGGTTATTGTGGAGATCTAGATAGCCCTCTGATGTTGCGAGCTAAGTGTCGCTAAGGGCGAGGCCTCTCATTGTGACCGAGATGTATGGTCTTGAGGAGCCAATGCGTGTCTTGACTTGGTGTCAGGATTGGGAGCCTTGGAGATTTGATAATTCTTGTCTTGGAGGATATGGACGCGTTTGCCCCAGTAAAGATGGGTGATGGATGCAAGGCACAACGCATGGGGAAACGGCGTAGGTAAAACCAAACTATGATTGGATGATGAGAATGAAGTAGCCAAGTGGTGACTATCGAAGTGGAGCCGAGTTGATAAGGTCAGTAAGTAGAACATTTGAGGGATGATGACCTCGTTCTTCCATGGCAGGGGAACATGATGTGGCTCGTAGGAGCATGTCAGTTCAGGCTGATGATCAAGCATAGCGTGTTTTACGCACTATGTTGAATGTGTTGGTGGTTGATTTGCTATGAGATTGTGAATTTAGTGGGCTTACGGGTGATTAGCCCAGTTGTGGTGCTAACAAGATGTGTTTATAGCACACCCAGTTTGGGTTAAGTTGAAGAGTGCCAGTGATCTGAGGATAAAATATGCAGTATGACATTGATGTATAAGACACTATCGGAGTGTACCTATGACCTAGGGTATAGGATCTGAAGATTGTTTTAAGGATGAATCGAATGGTCGACATGGTCACGGTATGGAAAATTTTGTGTGGAGATTTAAAGGTTGAAGTGACCTATTAGTATGACCGAAGTTTAAGTCGATCTTGAGGAAGATCCAAGGAAAGGAGAGGGAGTGTCTTTGAGATGATTTGAACTCTCCCTTGTCCTTAGTTTTTCAAGGATGTGATGTGCATTGTGGCTGGTAAATAAACCAAGCACAGTTGGGTTGTATGCCAGGAGGAGTTAGGGTTGTAACCCTCCTGCATGGAAAAAAAAGGACTAATGATTAGGTGCAAAAGGTGACATATGGGCTTTGGAAGTAAGCTAGAATACTAGTGGTACTTAGCCTTGGATGGAATCTAGCATGTGAAAGTAGTGGCATCGTACCCAAGTTGGACCCTAAGGCCCTGTTTGGATGCTCTTTTTTTTAGAGTATAGTAAAACTATGCTATCTATGGGTGTAGGAAAATTTTCCTAATGGGTGTTTGGATGGTTCAAAAATAGGGTATAGTTAAACTATACCCTAAAAAACAGGGTAAAAGTAACATCTAATATTTTCTCTGAAAAAATGTTACGCCATTTTTTGGGGCCGCCTCCCCACTCGCTTGACTTCCTATCGTCTCTCTCTCTCTCCTGTTGACCTCTCCACAACTCCCAACCAGAGCGTTCCTCCCATCATTACTGCTGCTGTCACTTCAGTCGCCGCCACAGCACTCATCTCGGCCACCCCTTTGCCGTACTTATCTCGCGCGTTGCCGCCGCTGCCGTACTCATCTCGTGCGCTGCCGTTGCCGCAGTCACGATCACCTCGGTCGCCGCCACCGCCGCACTAACCTCGACCGCCATTTTCGTGCCTCGATCTTCTCTCGCCCCTCACCTTGCGATGGTCGGAGAAGAGCAGCCCCATTTTCCTCCTCCAACCGGTAAAAAAGGGATGATCAGATTTGTCGATCTTGAATATATAAATTCGTTGCTTATTTGGGGGATATGTCAGTTTACTGATCTTTTAGCTGTCATTTTTGAAAGAATTAATCCGGCACAAAAAAAATCGCAGTGAAATTAAAATTGTAATTTCAAAAAATAAAAATCCATATCACATATGATCTAAAACGAAAACAAATCAATCCAGTGCCGGCGGATCATTCTCATGTTACAATGTAAAATAATAATCTAACCTAAACAGATATGAAATTTAGGCTACTTCACCTCGGACCGGTTAAGGTCTCTTGATCTACCGTACGGTTGAAACTGAGATTCCAATTAGCCGCGCACGTGCCCGGCCTCTACGCGTATCCACACGGAATTGATCCAGATCCAACGCCTTCCGTCGCATGGAACAGATGAGTCACAGATTATAAAGACGGTGCTAGCAGTCTTATGATATCCACGTTCCCTTTTGTAAGATGTATTGATTTTTCAAAAGATCAGAGAGAGAGACGGATAATTTGGTTCACCTCAAGAGCTAATTAATTATCCTTCCTTATAAAGATATATATATATATATATATGTATATATATATGTATATATATATGTATATATATATGTCTATATATATGTATAACCTACCTATATGATATATATATATATAATATATATGTAATGTATGTATTATATGTATATATGTATATAATATGTATGTATATATGTATATATTGTATGATAATATGTATATATGTATATATATATTGTAATGTATGTATATATATATATTATGTATATATATATGTATATATGTATGTATATATGTATGTAATATATATATACATCCATCATACATACATATATACATAATATAATACTTATCTACATAACATATATATATATATATACATACATATATATGATATATATATTATATATAATATAATATATATATAATATATAATATATAATATATACAGTATATCATACATATATACATACATATATACTACATAAATATATACATAATATATACATACATATTACATATATATATACATACATATTATATATATATATATATAATATATATACTATATATATGTATATGTAATATATATATATATATATATATATATATATATATATATATATATATATATATATATATCTTTACGTGGGATACTTAATTAACTACACCCATCAACCGCATTGTACGTGGCTACTTAATTAACAACTCCAACCGAACAGCCAGGAGGATGAATTAATTTCTCCTCAAGTTTCGCCGAAGTATTAACTAATTAAGTATTAGCATAAGCATCAATCTAGGAACTAATTCGATTTAAGGATAATGATCAATTTAGTAATTAGTTGAAGCTTATCCAATAGAATTAATTCTTATCTCTCAATTTAATTTGATCTTATCCATTAAATCATAACTAAATATTCATATTTAAATCTAATCTAATTAGAATATTTTATGAATATTTAATTATTCTCTAATCTAATTAGAGATTAAATCTTTCGTAACAATCAAATTATAATCCTCACTATTTTCATTAAACCGTTTAGTGTATTATTCTCATCTTGTCCTGTTGGATGCACACAATTCCTATTGTGTGTGATCGCATAGGTTCATTACTATTCGGCAGTGAGGTCCAATATCAAACTATTCAATATTGAATTAGAACTCTTCTAATCTGTAAAATAATTTATTTAAATTATTTGTTTACTTCTCTCACTGTCCGTGAGTAACACCTAGCAGTATATCACGGTAATCCAAAATAGTGATGATAAAACGAACCTTTCCGCTAACCGTTACCGTGTGATTAATTCCTTCCAACACACAACACCCTGATCGAACTAAGATTATGGTTACTCGCCAAATCTTATTATTCGATCATATGACTAGAATATCTAAAACAGACTCAATATGGTAACATAGCTGGAAACTCTTTCCGCACACCACGTACCCTGGCCAAGGATTTTTCGAGTCGAGTTCGATAGTCTACATAGGACGTTCTCTCTCATTATTGAGAGTGTTGAATTCCTTATTCCACACTCACACGCCTCCCCATATAAACTACTACAGCCAATCAGTACCAAACGTAGACCAATGATTAGAGTCTAAGTATTAGTACAGTCAAACAGTAGCAATCTATATGTGAAGCAACCATGATGCCTAAGGTCTGAGGAGTACTTCACACAACGGTAGCATAGAACTAGTCACTGGCGAATATGGAACCATGTAACTGTTCAACTAAATTGTCACGCTCAGTGTACTTGTTCTCTAACAAGCACCTGCATGCTTACTTTAGTGTCCCTACACTAATAACTTGAGATTCGTCACCTCAACTAAGAAGTATAGCATACACCGGCCTATCCGGAAATATCATCGTCCTTATAATATTCCTATGGTTAGGAGCGTTTAAGAATCTTGTACAAAGAAATATATATCTCAGATTCCCAACTCTTAGGAATATATTTTCTTAACGAAGATTCAATGGACGATTCATATAAATATATTGTACTGCTAACAATAAATATGAATAAAACTTGCCCTTTATTAAATAAGAAAAATACTTAATATGTTCACAAGCCTATGTCACCGATTGGCTTTAGGGTATATCACTAACAATTTTGTCGTGATTAGAATAGCCTTCTCAAACTATTTCTACAAATTTTGTTCATAGAAAGCAACCCTTTCTTAAATGACAGCAATACAAAAGATAGAGCTAACTGAAAAAAAAAAATCACATCCCATAAAAATTGATAGAGATGAAGCACTTGCTGATCACATCCCATAAAAATTGATAGAGATGAAGCACTTGCTGTTATTGCTGCCGCTATGCTACTGTCCTTAAGTAAACAACCGAAAAACAAGTCAGGCCATATCAAGCTATGCCAGCTTATCATAAAACTGAACTCAAATCAACTGATCTATTGGTAAGCACAAATTGACTATCAAGTGGCAATTAAATCTCACTCTAGGTGCTTATAGAACAAAGTCCTCAATTTTTCATGGATATATGCCTTGATCTGATTGCATCAGAAAATAAAGTCCACCTGATGAGAAATATTCTTCATCATGAAAAGTTTTTTGTTGCTACATGTATAGTCTAAACTTTTTATAATTGATACTACCTATGAGGAGGCATATACTAGCCAATCTAAATAACCAGTTGTTGCAAATACTGACTAAAGAGTAGTAAACTGTCATCATAAGAAAGCACAACCATCTCCTGAGTAATTGCAACGGCCTGCAGAAGAATCGGTGCTATGAGAAATGGATCCAACTACAAGATCTTATAAAAACAAATGGTCATGAAGGAAACAAATTGTATTTGTAAGAGATAGACAGAGAAGAGTCTTTACCCAGCTTAGGGTGTTAGGATCCAAACACTATGTTGCATGAAAGCCAAATTTGTATAACTTTAGCAACAAACTTGGGATAACAGTTTGAAATTTCGCATTTCTTTAAATAATAGAACCAGTAAAGGTGCATTCTTTGAAGCCAATGTTGTTTAATATTTTGAATATAAGCTATTGTGCCACCAATATAAACATATATTAATAAACTATTATCCACTTTCTACAGGGAAGTTAATAAATTGTTGTCCAACACAAAAATGAATTTAATGACTATTGGTTTTAGCCTTCTCAAACTTCATATGGGGGATATGTTAGTTTGCTGATCTTTTAGTTGTCATTTTGTCGTGATTAGAATAGCCTACTCAAACTATTAGCATGTTAAGTAAATTTATGATTTATAAATTGTACAGACAATAATTTTAGCTTTTTTACTATGATTTACAAATTGTACAGACAATGATCCAAAAAAACAAACACGAGCAAAATGGACGGATATGCATAGAGCCCATGCAGTTGAACTTTTACAAGAACATAATAAAGATAAATAAAGAGGTCAAAATGGATGGACTAAAGAGGCATGGCGTAGTATACATAAGGCAATGAGTATTAAATTTCCCCATTCCAATTATACAGTAGAACAAGTGAAAGATCAAGAGCAACAATTGAAAAAGCAATTTAAAGTTGTGAAAAGCTTAGTAGAGATGAGTGGCTTCGGTTGGGACGGAGATAAAAAAATGGTTTCTGCTCCATCAGAAGTTTGGGAACCGTTGATTAATGTGAGTAGCACATATTAAATATTGATTATATATATATTTTTTTCATTTCTAGCAATAAATTTTTTTTTTTTTTTTTGAAGACTAATAAAGAACTTAGGAAATGGCACAACAAGCCCTTTCCATGGTATGAAGCACTATATGATATTTATGAAGGTATGATATAGATATATTTTTATTTTCATTTCTTTTGTAGAATTAATATTCATATGTACTTCATCTTTATATATTGAAGGCACATATGCAGAAGGTAAACGTGCTCGTGGATGTGAATATTATAGTAATTTCTCTAGAGGTTCACCGTCGGCCTCCCAGATCGATTTGTCATCACAACCGGAGTCTCCATTAGCCACAATTCTAAGTGTCAGAGAGGATTTTGATGAACATGTTGAAGAGACTCAAGAGCTCGATTTGTCAGCTCAAATACCTTCGGCAAGTGACATGCCCCACCCAGTTCAAATGCCTCCACCCTCACAATCACAAACACAAACTCAAGGAGAAGCCAAGACTACATCAAGTTGTAGAAAAAGAAAACAAAAAAGAGAAAATGTTGATAAAATGGGAGATTATCTAATTGTGAAGGAAAGGGGTGATGATAAAATTGCTAAAGCCATTATCACCGCAGCAGAACTTCAAACAAAAGGTTATCATGATGATAAATATTCAGTTGATAAATGTATGGAGGTGTTTTATGCGTTGCTTGATTCATTGACCGCAGACGAGGTGTTTAAAGCTTCAAGGGTGTTCCAAAGAAAGAAAAAAAATCGTGAGGCTTGGCTTTCATTGAAGAATGAACACAGGGCTTATTGGATAAGAAAGACTTGGGAAGAGGGAATATAGAGTTAAACCATAAGATTGTTGCTAAGTTTCTTTAGTTTACTTTTCTTTTTGTTAGGTTTCTTTTATTTTGTTGCCATGTTAAACCTTTTAGTTGAAGTTTGTTGCCATGTTAAACTTCATGAATGAAATTCTTCATATATTTTTTGTAGTGGTGTCACGCCCCGGGGTCCATTTTAGTTTGAAACACAGCGGAAAAGCGTCTAAATTTTTTTTAAAAAATCTGACCCCAGGGTATGCCAGATTCGCCATAAATATAGGAAATCCACTGTTCACACGGACAAAATCTCCCCTGTATTTGCACGGCGTCGCACAAGTACAACAAGTAAACCGGATACAACCACAACTAAATGAATATAGAGATAACTATACATTCATACATTCATACATTCACCATTCACATCACAGATTTACATTCAATGTCTAAACATAAATCCACAGAAAATCTTTTGAAAACTGTTCCCTACTCAAAAACTTTTATCTTTTAAAAAAACACTACCACGACGGGTAGAAAATCATTTTCCCTTTTCACAAAATCCACGAGTTCTATAGTTCATTCAAAACCACATGAATTCGAATAACATAAACCAATTGAACCATGTAATATCAAAGCTATAAATAACAAAAGTAAACAGGGTAGGAACTAAACCGACAAACTGGGTCGGAAGCTCTAGTGACCACTACGAACGTGTCTCACATCTCGTCTCAACTCTCACCGCCGGCGATATCTGAAAAATGGTGGGGGAGGTGAGAACATGTAAACATGTCTCCCCTCCCAGTGGGTACTGCAAGCCGATGAAGGCGAGAAGTACTCACCGGATCAGGAAGAGGTAAACAACAATATGGTAAACAAATACAGATGCTGATACGAAGAAACTACAGTAGCTATAACAGATAACTGAGCAATAAATAGAACTGCTACTGTAAGGAATGCAAAGCTGAGTATGCCTCAAGGTAACCAAACCAAAACTGTACCCAATCTGGTGCCTGCTATATTGGTCCGCAGACCTTAAGCGCTGCCTGTCACTGATTTGCACCGACCTGATTCACCCGCCCCACAGGACGACCCATCCGGATAAGCACACCTCCGGTCGGTGGCCAAATCGACCTGGTGTCATGAATACCCCCAAGTGCTGTGACTAAGTCATGCTGGTATGCTTAATACAAAAACCGGCAGAAGCCGGTGCTTAGGCCGAAGTCAGAAACAAGGGCGTACAACGCCAAACCTCGATCAACCAGATCGAAACACATGACGAGAGAGTCGATGTGTTGCCTGGACCCAATGTCCACAAAGTCCAACCGACCAGCAAGGTCACTGATACGAAGTACGAGAATCGACCAACCAGGTCAACAGATACAGAATGCAACAACCGACCAACCAGGTCAACAGATACGGAATGCAACAACCGACCAACCAGGTTAACAGATACGGAATGCAACAACCGACCAACCAGGTCAACAGATATGCATATAGATAGAACTACTCTACTCCTACTCAGGATACTAAGCATGCAAACAGCGAGCAGAGTATAATGGAATAACATGGGTGCAAGGCTCAATATACTATGCAATAGTAACAACAGAAGAGTAAAGGTAAGAAACCATCACCGAGCGTGCACCACTGTACCGACGTCGGATCGAAGTACCCACCTGTAAGGATGTCACGTCTGTCTCCTGACTACAAAAGAATGTCAACCGGACCTAAGGAAGGTCCACCGGGTTAGTGTCTAGCCCACCACTAATAACCACTGACTCCACATCCCACAAACTAATGCCACGGAGATCGGTTTCCCAAAATCGACTACCGTAACTCGTCGGAAGTCCCGAAAATCGCACCGGGACTCCATCGGGATCCACGAACTGTCCCGGAACACACCGACTCGTGCAACGAGTCACTCGCTACAACTATACATAAATAATCATCATGAAGCACCAACAGCAGCCACGACGAACCAAAATGCATAAAAGCCCACCCGATTACCCAAAATCACATTATTTTATGTGATTTCGGGGCTTTTATGACTCGCGAGCGCGACCTGAGAGTTATTTAGCTGAATCGAGACACCCGTTGACAGGTCTCGGGGTGCTAGAGGCCGTGCTCACCTTTCGGAGCACTTCCGGCTACTGTGGCACAAGCACGAGCGACGCGAAAGTCAGTGAAACAGCACGCACAGCGCATAAATTGCGTCGAACTCGCTAACCAGGGAATCTCAGACCTAAACGAATGGGAGCATGATGTTCAGCACAGAAATACAATGATCGTGCTCACTTTCTTCATCATCGGGGTGCCTTCGGATCACCGGAACCGCGATCCGAACCTTAAACAGTGCGCAGAAACAGTACTAATTACATTCACCGGAGCAGGGCTTGCACAACTTGGCCGGCGGCGGCCGGACGGCGGGCGCGCCGAAGGCAGGCGGGTACGGGCGACGGAGGGATGCCGGGGCGAGTGTCAGCCGGCGTCAGGAGGCAGCGGCAGTGACGGGCATTGATGCCCTAGCCGCACGAAGTGGTGGGGAGATCGGCTCCAGCTCGGCCGGTGGCGGAGCTCCGGCGACGGGGAGCCGGTTGCGGACGAATGCGGCCAGCCTGGGAGTGCCGGCGCTCACGCTAATCGGCGGCGGAAGGCGGCGGTGGCTCGCAGCTCAGGCGCGGCCACCCGAGCTCGGCTCAGCAGAAGGTCGCAGCGGCGGCGCCCAAGGCGTGCGGCCGCGACGGCGGCTAATCTGGCCGGACGTGGGGGTGCCTTCGTTCACGAGGGAGGTCAGCGATGTGTTCCTTGTCAGCGGCGACGTGGGGGAGGAGATGCGGCCATTCCTCAGCCCGGGCTGGAGTAGGCGGCCCCAGAGTTCATGCGCGGCGGTCGACGGTGCCCGGGGACGACGGGGAGGGGCGTCGGACGTCGTCGGAGATGCTAGGAGAGCGGCGCGGCCGGCGGGAAGCAGCGGCGACGCGAGGAGGCAGAGATCACCCAGGCTCGGCCTGGGTGACTGCTGTTAGCCGCAGGAAACTAGAGCGGCTTCGGCGGCGCACGGGGACGGCGGAGGCCGGCGGCGACGGTACCGGAGATGGGCCTCGGCCAGAGGAAGGGGCTTAGTCACGAGTTGGTGCCATCTGAGCTCAAGGGTTGAGGAAGGTGGTGGCTAGGTGGAGAGGATGGTGGAGGAGAGGCCGATCCAGGTTTTCGGTGGCCGGGGATGCTCGCCGGCGGCCGGGGCATGCGCACGGGGTGGACAGGGAGAGCTGAGGCGACTAGGAGTGCTAGTGTTAGCCGAGGGATGGATTAGGGTTAGGGTTTCACATGGGAAACCCTAAAGCTACTATATATACATCGAGGTTTAATTGCCGCTTAGTCCTCCAAAGACAAATATTTTTAACCCGGTCCCTGCCCGTGCGTGTAATATGCGAGTACGCACCCCGACGCTCGAAATCTCGCGAAACGGGACATAAAATGTTAGATCTTTTCGCAATTTCTCCGTTTTGCTAATTTTGACCTCTAAGCGAAAACTATGCAAATACTGGAGATCTGTATGTCGGATTTTCGATCCGACAGCACCATCGGGTTCAGCACGTCAGGGGCATCAAAACTACAATCTTGTTTCATCAGATTTGGTCACAGATTCATGACGAAACCCATCTGCTCTCTAACTAATACATATATCTCACAAATACCAATGTGTAAACCAATTAAACCAAGTTTCGCAATTGAAATCGACTTCCCTACCACTAGTAGGGACCCGAAATATTCTTCACCCTACTCCAGGTCACAAGCAGGGAGCACGAGGAGCTTTAGAATGCACGAATAGCAAAGAGTGAAAACCCTTTTTTTGATAAAACTCCTTTTTCTCGGAAACCGTGCATTAGATCTAAAATCCGTCAGTACCATTGGTTCCAAAATAGCTGAACCAATCGAAACGAGCTATTGCATCGCTATGAACGGAGTCTGATACGCGCCGAAAGCCAACTCTACCCCGTGTCTTCTCCGAAAAACCGGAGTTACTATTCACTTAAGTAAAAACTATTAATCGCGTATCTTCTTCATTTTAGCTCATTTTCTCCTGAAACTTGACGAGTGCTTATGTAATTAAATTACACAGAGGAACATCGTCAATAGAGAGTTAAGTTGCACTGCCAAAAACTCAGTCCTTACAGGTGGTGGTTGACTTTGTTGGTATATTTCGTACATAGTAAAAAAAAATATTTAATTGAATTTATAAGTAGAAATGATATTCATATATAATATTGTCATACAACTCCATGATACAACTCCATGATACATGTTCATGAAAAATACATATATGTCTAATATTCAGTAACAATCAAGAATTCCTCCTGAATTGGTGTCTAACTATATAATCGGTTCACATTTTTTTTGCAATTTCTTCACATTTTTTTTGCAATTTCTTTCATTCCATTACGATTTCGGATAAAATTATGCAATACACAACAAGCCATCAAAATGTCAGTTTGATTATCGATAAAATGATATGTAGCTATCTTTAAAATTGAAAAACGTATTTTTACAGCTCCAATAATATGTTCGACATGATTTCTGAGTTGTGAATGACGAAGATTGAATAATTCTTTATAATCCTTTGGCTTCTCATTAGCTGCACCTTGCTCTCTTAAATGATATCGTATGCCGCGATATGGAGCAATAAAGCTTGGTGTGTTAGCAAAACCTGCATCAACTAGATAATATTTTCCATGTGGAACTGTAAAACCATTGTTTAAGGCGTCTTGTAATGTCCTCGCATTTGATGCTGAACCTTCCCAACCAGCTCTTACATAAACAAAACGAAGATTAAAATCACATGCAACCATAACATTTTGAGATAATGTTTGTTTTCGATTACGATATGGTTCTTGTAAGCTCGTGGCAATTGATATAGGAATGTGAGTTCCATCAATAGCCCCAATACAATCCTACATTTGACATAAAAGTTAATGAAGTCAATTGGAATATTACAAATTAATTTATTGATGAATTGCAATGATAGTTGAATTAAATTAATAAAGCAAGTGAGCAATTCACATTACCTCAAAATAAGGATAAAACTTGCTGTTCCATCGGATATTCAATGGAGTGATTGCCAATGGTCCTTGAATTAAATCTTCAGTGAGTATAGTAACTGCTTCTAATACCGCTCGAAAATGACGGCTTACTGTTTCACCACTATGTTGGAAACTCTCTTGTATGGTATGATTGCTTGCATTTTTAGACAAGATAAATAAAAACATGGCTACCTGCTCCTCCACGCTGACATATTTTGTATCTAAAATAAGTCTTTTATCCTTCAAACATTTGACCAGCGCTTTGAAGACATGAGTCTCCATTTGAAACTCTCTTTTGCATCGTTCATCATGGCCTTTAAGAACTTCTTAAACATACATTGCGCCAGTAAGAATAGATGTGTGAATACGTCTTATCTCTGATATATCACCACTGTTTGTTATTGGATGAACGAAATTCATGAACTCAAATTCCTCTTCTTCCCTTCTCTTCAAAAGAAGAAGTGCGAGATTACTATTATCCATAGTTTCCAGTCATAGAGATATAGAGAAGAGAATGTAATAATTCTTAGGTATGTGATTGTAATAACTTGGTTCCTTTAAATAGACTTTGGATGGCATGAGAAGCATAATACTTCTCTCCAACGGCTAGTTTTTTGATTTTTGAGCTCTCCAACAGCTAGTTTTTTTTTTTTTTTTTTTTTTTTTTTTTTTTTTTAGATTTAAAGTCATTTAATAGCTAATAATTTAACTTTAAACTCCCTCAATGTTAATTTTTTAAGATTGTCAGAAATCCTGTAGAATTGTATAATGTGTATCCAAAAAGCTTTTAAAATAAACCCGTGGAATTTTTTTTTGGAGTTACAGGATTCTCCATTTCATTTGGACCAAAATTACGGTATTTAAACTCCATGGAACTTTTTTACTTCGCATCCAAACAGGGCCTAAGGTAGAACTTGGTGATGTGCTAGCTCTAGGCTGAGCCTGAGCTTAGGAACATTTGGATTTGTAATGGATATATTCAATAGCTTTGAAGCCATGGTAATGGAGAGAGGTTATGGTGGTTGAGAGAATCCTTCCCTGAGATGGTAATCTTAAGTAATTGAAATAAAGGGAAAGTAAATGAGGGATATGAAATCTTCATGGACACGATAGCGACCGCGTATGAAGAAGTAACGACTTAGGTTGTACTCTAATCTTGGAACCCTTGGGCAGTTTGGTAATGGGAATTATTTCGCTGCTATAGAATTGGTACGATGACTGCTAAATCTGGATGAGTTAGCCTTGAGATGTAGCGGCTTAAATGAGGGAGCACCTATGGTTGGTAAAGGATGATGAGACAGCATTGCTCGGTGATTATGTCTAACACGGGATAAAGTAGAGGCATAGTATGCTCAACTGCAGAGTTGTTGTACGGCACGGACTGAAGGTTCAACCGTTGGGGGTTCATTGTCAGTAGCACTCGGGCATTGGCCAAGTGTGAAGGATGCCGAGGACCGCTCGAGAGGTTGGTAGTCCCTTATGGGTGCCTAGTGATCGGCGGACGTGTGCTCAGTAGAGCGGAGCCTCAGTTAAGGAAACATAAGCTTGGTATATGAGTGTTCGGATCGTATTGATAATCCTCCTTGTGAGGTGAAGTTTTAGGTGAATACCTAAGTATTGGATGGCCAGAGCATATTGCGCCAAGGGCGCCTTGGTCACGTGGTGATGGTTAGTGGGTATTGCTTGAGGATTACTCACGCCTGAACCATGTGTGGACTGTGGGCCTGGGGCCTTATGGACAGGCGTAGTCGATATCATGTGATGGCAGCTTTGAACCTGAGGGTAGGGCTTGGCTAGGATTTACGGTTTGGACGGTAGTCCAAGCGATGGCCCAGAGACGTGGAGTGCCACGTGTGGAATTGTGGGTTTGTTAGTACACCTAGAGTGTAGATGCGAACTGGCCAAAGGATCACAATGACTTGGGATGTAGTTACTCCTTGTTGGGGTTTTGATGCGAGGTCATAATAGGGACTCCACCATGTGATAATTGGGTCCTCACATGAGAGTGAGAGACATTGCATGATGTTGCGACAACGTCAGACTTTAGACATTGCACATGAGAGTAAGAAATGTTGCACGGTCGGTCGGTGGACCCTCCATGGCAATTTGGATTAGATAGGTTAGCTGAGGGCTCTAATAAGGAGAGCATTAGTGGCGTGCGAGAAGGTTGAGGGTATTGACCAAAGGGGCAAAGGCCCAATCATGTCACTCGCCTGATTGATAGAGCCACCAAACCGCAGGACCTAGTGTTATCGCGAAAGCGAAGTTGGAGTTATGGGTATGGGATCCCTATGGGCTTGTCATAAGAATGGCAAGATGCCAACCTATGGCATGTGGAAGTGGTGCAACGTGCTCCTTGTGAGACGTTGGGATAGTAGAAACCACATGTGAAATGAGGATTGTGATTCGGAATGAGCAAGTGCTTGAGGATGAGCCATGTCATTGCGGAGTTGGGAATCTATGTGTGATAGGATCCACTCGTAATGAAAGGAAACACCAAGTGAGAATTGCTAGTGAGCAATACCGGAGAATGGACCAAATTGGGCTCCGGATTAGAATGGTGGATGTGAGGAAAGACTCGTACTGTATAATGTAGACTCTTTAACGAGCCAAAACAATGGGCTTGTTAAGTAAAAGGATTTGGAGTTGTGAATCCGATAGCACTAGTTCTAGCTGTGGGCAAAGTTCACCTATGATGAGGATGCTCGGAGTGGGGCATGATGTGACACCTTTGAGGCCTTATGGAGTAAGGGAGGACCTACCCTGTTGAGATACAGACGGTGGTGGCCGATCCATACCACAAGGCGGCAAAGGCAGTTCCGACATAGAAGGTTGCACTGTGAATGTGCGTGTGGTTTTAAGAGCACAGGAAATGTAGTATAAAGTGGACTTAGTGAAGTTGCACGTCAACGGGTATTGACGGTGCAAGCACAACAAGGAAAAGCTATGCAGATGGTAATTGGCAAATATGAAAATTGCGGGAGTTCTCGATGTGTATTCTAGCTCTCGAGAAGGAATTACAAAATTGTGTGATTCTGTATGATAAAGATTTGTGGGGTAGCACTGATGAATGAGACCGTATGGGAACTCAAAACTTGATGTGGAGTGATGTCCTCACCTCTTCCGTCGAGCTGAGGTATGAATTTGAGTTTCGCGGACGAAAATATTTTATGGGGAGGAGAATGTAATATACCGAATCCCCAATACGTTTTGTTGGACTTTGACCAAATTGGCCAAAGAGCGGCGAGGAAGGATTTTGTGAGGTCCATGTGAAGTTTCGAGGGCGTCGGAACGATTAGAAGAAGTATCAATGCAACTTGAAGAAAGTTGGAAGTAAATGAATACTTTTGAGAAATGAGTGCATTTCAAAATCTAATGATGTTTGGAAGAAAAAATTATACTTCTCTAACTTTGGAAGTGTTTCATATGTGTAGAGAGAGTTTTGGTTGTGCTGAATTTGATTTGAAGAGAAAACGGAATGAAAATCGGAGTTTTAGAGCGAAAATGAGAAGAAAATAAAAAGGATGAAAATACTATTCACAGTCTCAAGGTTTGGACGTGTCCGTACAATTCGGACCTTGGTTGCGTAGAATGCTGAAATGGCTACGGGTTCCGGACCCTGAACCCAAGGTCCGGACCCTGCGCTGTTAGAGCGTTATAAATGGGTCCCCACAACCTTTTTCTCTCATTTCCCTCACCCCCACACATGAGAGAAAGGGTAAAACCCTTCTCTCCTTCTCTCAAACACCTCCCTCTTCCTTTCTCTAGGTTGGAGGACTTGGTGGAGAGCAAGCTTGGAGAAGCTTGGTGATGAAGCAAGCTCTCTAATGGTGGATCAAGCTTGGAGTGCTATTTGGCCAAGGTGAGATTTCATGGATTTGAGTTAGGCTTTGGATTGAATCCTTTAAAATTGATGTATTTGAGAACCCTAGATGATTCTAAACTAGTTTAATTAAAGGATTCACTATGATTTGTGGGGTTTTCTTGAGGATAAAGAAACCTAGGGTTTGGATTTGGGGCTTTTGTCCCTATGAGATTTGGAACCAAATTGACATTTTAAATCTGTAATTGAAGGATAAATCGACGTGGGGAACAACTTTGATTTGGATTACGACGAGGTTACGGCGTTCGATTAGGAGATTTTGCCGATTTTCGTTTGTTAGGCTTGTGTCGAGCCGAATCGACAACGATAAATCACGAGGCTTAGTTTCTCGCTTCTATACGTCGACATGAGGTGGGTGGTGCTATCCGAAATGGTTGGATTTCTTCGTATGTCTATGTTGCCATTATTGATCATATGTGTATATATATATGTAGAAATCATGCATTGTAGGGTTTATTGTGTTTGTACTTTAAATTTTCCTTGCATGCTTCCTAAAGTAGGGTTGATTAAATTGGGTTGAAAACTCGATACTTGGATGCATGAGGATTGGGTTAGTGGACATTGGAAACCCTATGAATGCAATGAACTAGAATGTGAACTTAGAAAACATTATGGAACATTGGTGGCATCTTGACTAGTTATTTGGACATAGAAAACAAAGTGAGATACTAGATATCATTGTGAGTCTAAACATGAACCTAGTGATGGACATATGGATTGGGTATCCTATTGTGCAAGTGAAAAATATGAACATTGTGTGTCGTGATTGTAAATGTGGGTTTATTGCCGTAGTTACACAAGATTTGAGACGAGCATACGAGAGAGTGAAATAGATCCTCTGGACCATGCTAGGGATTGGTAGATTCCCTGATGTTGTTACCTTGGTCAGTAGGGTGTTCTTGAGATGAGAGGACTGGATCATACTCACATTGTCCATTCGGCTTGTTAGTGGTCGCGACACCAGAGCTCCGGAGTAGTCACACCATGGGTTATCTACCTAGCAGACCGCCCTAGATTAGTGATAGTCCCCATGGGCCCTGGTATTGTGAGTTTGGCTTGACTTCGCATGAGCCGGCAAGATTGGGTTATGAGGTCAAAGAAAAAGGTCAGCGGCCAAACCTACTGGGAACTTCTTTTCTCACCCTCTGTTTTTGCAGAGCAACCATTAGCGGAGTGGCACTGTGTTTGCCCAATGTTGTAATAGTTAGATTTAAATTTTCGTTCTTGTGATATGCCCTCGTGCAAAACTGTTTACGTTGTTTTTCCTATGTGAAATTCAATGTACTTGTTTTGTTGAGCCTTGGACGGACAGGGGAGGCTCTGTCCATTCGGTGATTTGTGCGCGCGCCCGGACCGACCAAATCGGTGGTCGCGGGGTGTGACAAAGTTTGCCAAACTTTAAAGTCCAAATTGTGTGTTCAAGGTCCAGACCCTGAACCTTGAACCCTGAACTCGTCACGAATTTCCAAATCTGGTTTGTTTTAATTCTAATTTGTTTATAATGTCTTCTAAGCCTAAAAATAAGTTACGGGGGACTTTCGAAAAATGTGGAAAAAGAAATAATAACTTTCAAAAACCTTAAAAACTTATTTTGGTGCCTTTTGTTTATTTTTTCAAGAGTAAGTTTTTTTTTCTCTCTTTCATCAATTTGATTCTTAGGGTTTTAATCCTAATATTCTTTTAAAAATCAAGTTGATGATTGTTTAGAAGTTTTTTTCCTTATAATATATTTTATAAGTATCTAAACATTGAAATCACCACCAACTATCATTCTATGGGCTTCGGACAGAGCGATTGTGCATGGACTTCGCGTGAGGGCCGAGGATTTGGTGGACGCTCGAGGATTTGGAATGTTGTTGCTGTGAGGAGTCGTGGCGTAATCGATTGAAGGAGTTTAATCGATCGAAGACCAACGAAGATGATCTACTCTGGTCTAGGGCAAAGGTTGTGTGCAGGATTTGGTAAATCACCTTCTCCTTTATTGCTCCTTAGTGGATTTTTTTTATGTGATTAGTCCCGTGGGTTTTTTTTTACTTCTCTTGGAGCTTTCCTGTCACGCACCGGGACCGGCAGAGGCCCTCCTGGTAGCGTGCCCAGACCCGCCATATGTCAACACATATAAGGCGTCTACATCAACAGCGGAAAATAAAACTAAAAATAAACAACATCTAGAGATATCAGAGCACAAATAGATCCATCATCTACAACAAGGTAAAAAGGAAAATACTAAAGCAATAAGAGTGAAACATAAAGTTATACAATATCCGTCCAAAAACTACACAAAAGGGTGGTCTCTAATACACTGATACAGCTCTCAACCTCTCCAAAATAAAAACATCGAGAGGTAGTCCACCTATCAACTCGTCACTCGCAGAAGAGCTAGCTCGAAGCAACGCCCTTTCCACGGTCCCTAGCCTCCCCGGCGTGGAAGGCTCTGAAAGAAAATATAAAACAGAGGGCGTGAGAACTATAATTTATAGTTCCCAGTGGATAATTACTGACCTCAGCTCAATGCACCACTAGGCCCCAAAAGAAAAGGGTAAGCCAAAAAGAGCAATAGTAATGAATAAATTGCATTTATGAAAGCATAATTAAAATGCTAAGATACTACATTGCAATTAAATATGGTGTTAAAATGATGCACCTTTACTTTGTCATAAATAATATGTCTCTACATGGCCATAAGTAAATGTCACGGTTTACTTTATGAAGTTATGAAGATCATGCTTTATCATGGCAACAATGTATATATGAATGCAATAAGCAACATCTCCTAGCATACTACATGTATGTATGTATACTCAAATGTCGAACACTATGATAGAAGCAAGTCCAAGTAATCCAATTACTACTCTCTATCTAGTAGTGATTATAACACACTCAATCCCGCGTTGATTTTCATTTCCAATTAAGAACCTACCCAAGGTAGTCTAGCTTGTGCCGCCTAAGTGCCTGTGGTAGCCGAATATTCCTGCTCTTGGAATGTATCTGTCCCACTCCACCCCGTAGGCTTCTCAATACCGCACGAGCGAACATAGGTCGCGTAGGCTAACTCCGGAGTGCCGGCTTGTAGGGAGCGACCCTCACAAGCATGTGCGAATGAGCACAAATGGCAAGCAAGCGTAGTCAAGGCTCAAGTATCCAACCCTCATGTCTCAAACATGACAATAGCTACTAGTAACCCAACGGTCTAGGTTTATGTCACAATGTGATATCCCAACACTCACTTGCTTAGTGCCTCTTTATGACACTTAAGCACCACAACTAATCAAGCCCAAATCATGTTCTATATTCCCATTTAAGACATTAATACCAATGCTCACTATGGTCGGAGCCCAATGCCTCTTTATGACATTGGCCCAAATTCTCAAATAGTCTAAGTCCCCAAGCCTCTTTAGACTTCCAAAGTCTCTAATGTCACAATTGGGCATAAAGGTTAAATGTATGAAAGTAATGTTCATTTTCATAATAAGAATCATGGTTCCAAGTCTCAACTAGAATGCTATATCTCACATGCATGCACTCTATCACATAGAGGTCCAAAAATTTACTATACATAACATATGCATGTTAAGCATTCTAAAATTCATAATAAATATATCTAACATGATTATGCATGCTTTTTCATTTAACGATACTCAAAACATCACAAATGAGATTTTCTCATTGTGTGGCTAGGTCAAACCCACCGAACTGTCGCGTAATCCTTCGTTTCGCCGAACGGAGTTGTCCACGAGTCTCAAAATACCCTAAAAGTAATCAGCGGAGAGATACACGGGCATTATGATCAACTATAAGATCAAACATTAACCATTAAGGTAAAAGGACTAAAAACTCACCTAGGGAGTAGAAAAACTCTCACAAGCTCAAAAAGAAAGTTAGAATCCTTCCAATCTAACCCAAAAAAAGGTTCTAATCCAAGTAATTAAGCTCCAAAAGCCCTAGGTTCAAAATGCCCAAAATAAACCCTAAGTGTCCATTTTAGGGTTTCATCTCAAAACCATCAATAAAAATCCAATCTAGAGGGAGAGAACAAGTAGATTACCTCTTAGAAGCTTCAATCCAAGCTCTAAACTCTCTAAGTGCCAAGATCTTCCCTCAACAAAGCTCCAAATCCAAGCTCCAAGCTTCAATCATGGTGGAATTGCACCAAAAGGAAAAAGAGAGATTAAACCCTTAATTCCAAGCTGAAAATATATCAAAACCAAAGAGAAGTATGGTGGAGCTCCCTTTACCTTCTCTCTGCTGTGGCAAGCTCAAAGAGCAGCCCTAGGGGCGTGGGTGCTATTATAGGGAAGCCACAATACAAAAGCACCCCTGCAGTTTTGACCATTCAAAATCTGTCACTGCGTACCGGTACACGGGCCCACGTACCGGTACACATCCCACGAAAATGCAAAACCCGAGCCTCGGGTTGGCTGGGAAGCTGCCTGTGTACCGGTACACAATCCCGTACCGGTACAACCATCAACCCTATACCGGTACAGCCATCAACCCTGTATTGGTACACAGTCCAATGAAGGCTACCCGAGAGCTAACCAAAAATTCAATTTTTCGGGTTTTGGTGCTAAGCTTTAAACCTCACTTCTCGAGATTCGAACCATAGGTCGGAACATTGTCAACGACCCACCAGAAGGTCTGGAAAAGCTCATGACACATCAAATCACTCGAACCTCGCAATTTGCAAAGGTCCAGTGTGTTACATTCACCCCTCCTAAAAAGGAGTTTCGTCCGTGAAACTCAAAAAGTAAAAAATACCTCAAGCCTCCATTTGAAAAAGATGGAGATAGCGCTCCCGCAGTGCGCTCTCCAACTCCCAAGTGGCCTCGCGCTCGTCGTGGTTGCTCCAAAGCACCTTCACCTAGGGAATCTCACGGTTCTGCAGCCTCTTTACCTCGCGAGCCAAAATCCTCAAAGGTTGCTCTTCAAAGCTTAGATCATCCCTCAGCTCCACTGGTGTAGCGTCCAACACGTGAGCCGGATCATGGATGTATCTCCGAAGGACCGATACATGAAACACATTGTGCACACCCGATAGGTTTGGCGGTAGAGCAAGCCGATACGCTACCGGGCCTACATGCTCCAAAACCTCATACGGTCCAATGAATCGGGGGCTCAACTTACCCCGAATTCCAAATCTCCTAATCTCTCTGGTCGGCGAGACTTTCAAGAAGACATGATCTCTAATCTGAAACTCTAAGTCTCGTCGACGCTTATCAGCATAACTCTTTTGCCTACTCTGGGCTGTCAACAGTCGCTCCCTAGCAATGCGAACCTTGTCCCCTACTTCCTGGAGCACATCGGGGCCTAAAGCCAATCTCTCGCCAACTTCACTCCAATGAAGTGGCGATCTACACTTCCGTCCATAAAGTGCCTCGAATGGCGCCATCTTGATGCTTGCTTGATAACTGTTGTTNTGTCACTGCGTACCGGTACACGGGCCCACGTACCGGTACACATCCCACGAAAATGCAAAACCCGAGCCTCGGGTTGGCTGGGAAGCTGCCTGTGTACCGGTACACAATCCCGTACCGGTACAACCATCAACCCTATACCGGTACAGCCATCAACCCTGTATTGGTACACAGTCCAATGAAGGCTACCCGAGAGCTAACCAAAAATTCAATTTTTCGGGTTTTGGTGCTAAGCTTTAAACCTCACTTCTCGAGATTCGAACCATAGGTCGGAACATTGTCAACGACCCACCAGAAGGTCTGGAAAAGCTCATGACACATCAAATCACTCGAACCTCGCAATTTGCAAAGGTCCAGTGTGTTACATTCACCCCTCCTAAAAAGGAGTTTCGTCCGTGAAACTCAAAAAGTAAAAAATACCTCAAGCCTCCATTTGAAAAAGATGGAGATAGCGCTCCCGCAGTGCGCTCTCCAACTCCCAAGTGGCCTCGCGCTCGTCGTGGTTGCTCCAAAGCACCTTCACCTAGGGAATCTCACGGTTCTGCAGCCTCTTTACCTCGCGAGCCAAAATCCTCAAAGGTTGCTCTTCAAAGCTTAGATCATCCCTCAGCTCCACTGGTGTAGCGTCCAACACGTGAGCCGGATCATGGATGTATCTCCGAAGGACCGATACATGAAACACATTGTGCACACCCGATAGGTTTGGCGGTAGAGCAAGCCGATACGCTACCGGGCCTACATGCTCCAAAACCTCATACGGTCCAATGAATCGGGGGCTCAACTTACCCCGAATTCCAAATCTCCTAATCTCTCTGGTCGGCGAGACTTTCAAGAAGACATGATCTCTAATCTGAAACTCTAAGTCTCGTCGACGCTTATCAGCATAACTCTTTTGCCTACTCTGGGCTGTCAACAGTCGCTCCCTAGCAATGCGAACCTTGTCCCCTACTTCCTGGAGCACGTCGGGGCCTAAAGCCAATCTCTCGCCAACTTCACTCCAATGAAGTGGCGATCTACACTTCCGTCCATAAAGTGCCTCGAATGGCGCCATCTTGATGCTTGCTTGATAACTGTTGTTATAGGCAAACTCTGCCATTGGTAGATGCTGCGACCATCCTCCCTGGAAGTCGATCACATAGGCTCGAAGCATGTCCTCAAGTGTCTGTATAGTGCGCTCTGACTGCCCATCACTCTGAGGGTGGAAAGCTGTACTAAAGTCCAAGCGCGTGCCCAAGGCCTCCTGTAAACTCCTCCAAAAGTGAGACACAAAACGGGGGTCTCGATCTGATACTATAGAAGTAGGTACCCCGTGCAATCGCACAATCTCATCTAAATATACTTGTGCGAGTCTCTCACCAGTCCAAGTAGTATGGATAGGTATGAAATGTGCCGATTTCGTCAATCTATCCACGATCACCATATAGCATCATGCCCGGCCTGCGAGCGGGGCAATCCCATCACAAAGTCCATGGTGATCTTTTTCCATTTCCATACCGGAATCGATAAACTCTGTAACTTTTCCGCGGAAACCCGGTGTTCAGCTTTAACCTGTTGGCAAGTTAAATATCTAGCAACAAACTCACCAACATCCTTTTTCATCCCGGGCCATCAATAAAGCAACTTTAAGTCCTTATACATCTTGGTGCCTCCCGGATGTATAGCATACGGTGCTCGGTGTGCCTCTTGAAGAATTTCTTCTTTAATGTCCAGATCCGCCGGTACACAAATTCGTCCGCGGAAACACATTAATCCCACACCCTCCACAGAGAAGTCACTGGTGCAACCATTCATCATTTTAGCTCGAATCCTTTGCAACTCCACGTCGGAGACTTGCTTTTCTTTAATCCTTTTCACAAGTGTAGGTTGCACCACCAAAGTCATCAGTCTCAAAGGTGTATCAGGAGCCACCACCTCCAACTCCAATCGCTTCATCAGCTCGATCAACTGCGGTTGAGTAACCACAAGCATTGCTAAGTTTTTCGTCGATTTCCTACTTAGCGCATCTGCCACCACATTAGCCTTGTCTGGGTGGTAAAGAATAGTCAAGTCATAATCCTTGAGTAGCTCCAACCATCTGCGCTGCCTCAAGTTCAACTCCTTCTGAGTGAATAAATACTTTAAGCTTTTGTGATCCGTATACACTTCACATCGCTCGCCGTACAAGTAGTGGCGCCATAGCTTTAATGCAAAGACCACGGCCGCCAATTCCAAGTCGTGAGTAGAATAGTTCCTTTCATAATCCTTTAGTTGGCGAGAAGTATACGCGATCACCTTCCCGTCCTGCATCAAAACACATCCCAATCCATTAAAGGAAGCATCGCTATAAATCACATACCCTGCTCCAGTAACTGGCAAGGTTAGGATCGGGGCGGTAGTCAGCCTCTGCTTCAACTCTTGGAAGCTCCTTTCACACGCATCATTCCAAATGAACTTAGTGCCCTTATGCGTTAGCCTCGTGAGGGGAGTAGATAGCCTCGCAAATCCCTCAACAAACCGTCGGTAGTAGCCGGCCAAACCAAGAAAGCTCCGAATCTCCGTGACACTCGTCGGCCTTGACCAATCCTTGATAGCTTCAATCTTTCTCAGGTCCACGGCTATGCCTGATCCTGAAATCACATGGCCCAAAAACGCCACCTCTCTAAGCCAAAATTCACACTTTTTCAGCTTGGCATAGAGCTTCTTTTCTCGAAGCACTTGAAGTACAAGCCTTAAATGCTCCTCGTGATCCGCATCACTCCGGGAATACACTAAGAAGTCGTCGATGAATACCACAACGAACTTGTCTAGATAAGGCTTAAACACACGGTTCATAAGATCCATAAAAGCTGCCGGGGCATTAGTAAGCCCGAACGGCATCACAGTAAACTCATAATGTCCATACAGTGTTCTAAAAGCCGTCTTTGACACATCCTCAGGCTTGATCTTTAGCTCGTGATATCCCGACTGCAGGTCGATCTTGGAATACATACTGGATCCCTGTAACTGATCAAATAGATTGTCGATCCTCGGCAATGGATACTTATTCTTAATCGTGACTTTATTAAGTTCACGATAGTCCACGCACAAGTGAAGTGATCCATCCTTTTTCTTAACAAATAGAACCGGTGCTCCCCAAGGTGACACACTCGGTTGCACAAAACCCTTATCCAAAAGATCCTGCAACTATGCCTTCAGCTCTCTCAGTTCTGCTGGTGCCATCCTATAGGGTGCCTTTGAGATTGGAGTTAGTCCCGGGAACGAGATCTACCACAAACTCAATCTCCCTATCAGGTGGCATGCCTGGAAGCTCTGCTGGAAACACATCTCCAAACTCCCGCACTACGGGGATATCCTCTATCCTGGGGGCATCATCATCACCCCTCAACACAACAGTAGCCAAGTAGGCCACACAGCCTCTACTAATCAACTGCCTAGCTCGAGAGGAGCTAACCGTCATCGCAAATAGCGAACTCTGGCATCCTCAGTACACAACCTCCGCCTGCCCCGGCTCTCTAAATGTCACAGTTCGATCCTTGCAATCGATAGTGGCGTAGTACTTAGTCAACTAGTCCATATCCAAGACAACATCAAACTCTCCGAGTTTATGCAAAGCTAAGAGGTCTACGGGCATAATCCAATCTCCAAACCGAACAGGGCAACTGGGGCAGAACTCCCGAATATCTAAAGTGTGATCGGGTACAACAACTCGTCCAGGATGCAACAAAGATGTCAAAGGGATGCCATGCAACTCGGCAAACAGCCGGTCTATGAATGAATGCGATGCACCGGTATCAAACAATGCTCGTACTCGAATACCATAAAGTAAAATGATACCTGCGACCACATTCTTGGCTACAGCCGCTTCCTCAGTCTGGGCAGCGTACATGCGCCCGCTCGGGGCCTGTCGTGAACCATCCATCTGCCGCTGGACAGGTGGCCGCCCGGCCTGGTGAGGTGCAGGAAGTGTCCCCTGGCTGGGACCCGATGAAGCTGATGCTGACGCCGATAATGGCGCTGGCGCTGAACCCCTCGGGCAGTCCGACTGAAAGTGGCCCTCCTGGCCACACAGAAAGCACCTGCCCCGACTGCGCGTGCACTATCGTGGGAAATGTAGGCCACCACAGGTCACGCACCGCGGGGCCTGGCGTCGATCAGGTCCTCCTCGCTGGGTAGACTGGCCACGTCCTCGCTGGGTAGACTGGCTATGTCCTCGCGACTGGCTCCGACTCCTCAGATGCCTCGGCGGCCTCCGTGAGTACGTCTGACTCGCACCTTCAGCCGCTGTCCTCTTGCCCTTGCCCTTGTCTAGGGCCTCGAGTCGCTCCTGAAGGTCTACCGCTCCAGCCTCCACAATGAGTGCACGGTCCACAACCTCCCGGTAGGTTTGGAGGTTGGAGGACTGCACCAACCGAAAGATCGAAGGCCGCAATCCACGCTAAAAAATGCGGGCCTTATCCTCGTCATCCCGCACCACAAATGGTACACAGTGGAGTAGCCGAGAAAACTCCCTCTCGTACTCGGCCACAGACCACTCCTCCTGGCGCAAGCTGCGCAACTCCTGCTCCATCTTCCTCTTGGCGCTGGTAGGGAAGTAGTGCGCCAGAAGCAGCTCCTTGAACCTCGCCCAAGAGATCACTGCCAAGTCTGTGTTGGGGTTGTCTAGGATATCCAACCACCAACGGTAGGCCTCGCCGTCCAAGAAGTGTGTGGCGAGCCACACTCTGTCCCTCTCCTCTACAAAGGTATCTCGAAATAGCTTCTCCATATGCATAAGCCACTTCTCCACTATCCAATGGTCCATGTTCTCTCCGTCAAAGGTCCGTGGACTGTATCGCCTGAACTCACTAAGGCACTCCATGAGCCGATCTCACTCGGCTCCCTGAACCATCACGAGGAAAACCGCCCCCACTACAGATGCTCACGCCGGTGGTGCCACGAACTCCTCTCCCCGAGGCGCAATATCCGGTGATGTCCTCGGAGTACCGGGCCCTGGAGATGGCGCCCTCGGTGTCGTAATCACTGCCAGTGCTGGTGGGGGTGTGGACACCTGTGCCTCCCTGGCAACCGCCTGCTGCCTAAGCAAATCCTCCAGTCGCTCCATTCGCGCCTCCTGCCGGCGCGCCGCATCCACCTACTGCCGTGCTGCCGTTGCCTGCTGCGCGACTAAGTGAGTGAGGGCCGCCAGCTGGCTCCTCAACTCACAGACCTCGCCGGATCCGGAGGTAGTGGAGGTCTCCACCTTCTCAAAGTTCGCCGCATTGTCCGCTCCGATAGACTTCGAGCGAATCGTCGGCATTGTCACTACAATATCATAAAAGCGCAAATTAGTAAAACCCACGCTATCGCAACCCCGCTCAAATAAATAAGTACCCAAATCATGCGAAAGTAAGGAAGTGTCCTTCACTACTAACTCCCGATGTTACGTTGTCGGCCGCCAACGTAACCCTCCGCGAAGTTAGAAGCCATACACTCTGATCGAACTGTAACTTTTTAGAGTTATCATTAAACCCAATCGAAATACTTTCGCTAACAATTCAATTAGACATCGTCTCTCACGAGCCTATTTCCTATAGTCCAACCGGCCTAAGATTTGCTAGGTCCTCTAAGACTCAACCCTAGGCTCCGATACCAAACTAATCTGTCACGCCCCGGGACCGGCAGAGGCCCTCCCGGTAGCGTGCCCAGACCCGCCATATGTCAACACATATAAGGCGTCTACATCAACAGCGGAAAATAAAACTAAAGATAAACAACATCTAGAGATATCAGAGCACAAATAGATCCATCATCTACAACAAGGTAAAAAGGAAAATATAAAGCAATAAGAGTGAAACATAAAGTTATACAATATCCGTCCAAAAAGTACACAAAAGGGTGGTCTCTAATACACTGGTACAGCTCTCAATCTCTCCAAAATAAAAACATCGAGAGGTAGACCACCTATCAGCTCGTCACTCGCAGAAGAGCTAGATCGAAGCAACGCCCTTCCCACGGTCCCTAGCCTCTTCCGGCGTGGAAGGCTCTGAAAGAAAACATAAAACAGAGGGCGTAAGAACTATAATTTATAGTTCCCAGTGGACAATTACTGACCTCAGCTCAATGCACCACTAGGCCCCAAAAGAAAAGGGTAAGCCAAAAAAAGCAATAGTAATGAATAAATTGCATTTATGAAAGCATAATTAAAATGTTAAGATACTACATTGCAATTAAACATGGTGTTAAAATGATGCACCTTTACTTTGTTATAAATAATATGTCTCTACATGGCCACAAGTAAATGTCACGGTTTACTTTATGAAGTTATGAAGATCATGCTTTATCATGGCAACAATGTATATATGAATGCAACAAGCAAGATCTCCTAGCATACTACATGTATGAATGTATACTCAAATGTCCAACACTATACTAGAAGTAAGTCCAAGTAATCCAACTACTACTCTCTATCTAGTAGTGATTATAACACACTCAACCCCGTGTTGATTTTCATTTCCAATTAAGGACCTACCCAAGGTAGTCTAGCTTGTGCCGCCTAAGTGCCTGTGGTAGCCCAACATCCCTACTCTTGGAATGTGTCTGTCCCACTCCACCCCGTAGGCTTCTCAATACCGCACGAGCGAACATAGGTCGCGTAAGCTAACTCCGGAGTGCCGTCTTGTAGGGAGCGACCCTCACAAGCATGTGCGAATGAGCACAAATGGCAAGCAAGCGTAGTCAAGGCTCAAGTATCCAACCCTCATGTCTCAAACATGACAATAGCTACTAGTAACCCAACGGTCTAGGTTTATGTCACAATGTGATATCCCTACACTCACTTGCTTAGTGCCTCATTATGACACTTAAGCACCACAACTAATCAAGTCCAAATCATGTTCTATGTTCCCATTTAAGACATTAATACCATTGCTCACTATGGTCGGAGCCCAATGCCTCTTTATGACATTGGCCCAAATTCTCAAATAGTCTAAGTCCCCAAGCCTCTCTAGGCTTCCAAAGTCTCTAATATCACAATTGGGCATAAAGGTTAAATGCATGAAAGCAATGTTCATTTTCATAATAGGAATCATGGTTCCAAGTCTCAACTAGAATGCTATATCTCACATGCATGCACTCTACCACATAGAGGTCCAAATATTTACTATACATAACATATGCATGTTAAGCATTCTAAAATTCATAATAAATATATCTAACATGATTATGCATGTTTTTTCATTTAACGATACTCAAAACATCACAAATAAGATTTTCTCATTGTGTGGCTAGGTCAAACCCACCGAACCGTCGCGTAGTCCTTCGTTTCGCCGAACGGAGTTGTCCACGAGTCTCAAAATACCCTAAAAGTAATGAGCGAAGAGATACACGGGCATTACGATCAACTATAAGATCAAACATTAACCATCAAGGCAAAAGGGCTAAAAACTCACCTAGGGAGTAGAAAAACTCTCACAAGCTCCAAAAGAAAGTTAGAATCCTTCCAATCTAACCCAAAGGAAGGTTCTAATCCAAGTAATCAAGCTCCAAAAGCCCTAGGTTTAAAATGTCCAAAATAAACCCTAAGTCTCTATTTTAGGATTTCATCTCAAAACCATCAATAAAAATCCAATCTAGAGGGAGAGAATAAGTAGATTGCCTCTTAAAAGCTTCAATCCAAACTCTAAACTCTCTAAGTGCCAAGATCTCCCCTCAACAAAGCTCCAAATCAAAGCTCCAAGCTTCAATCATGGTGGAATTGCACCAAAAGGAAATAGAGAGATTAAACCATTAATTCCAAGCTAAAAATGAGATCAAAATCAAAGAAAAGCATGGAGGAGCTCCCCTTACCTTCTCTCTGCTGTGGCAAGCTCAAAGAGCACCCCTAGGGGCGTGGGTGCTATTATAGGGAAGCCACAATGCAAAAACACCCCTGCAGTTTTGACCATTCAAAATCTGTCACTGCGTACCGGTACACGGGCCCACGTACCGGTACACATCCCACGAAAATGCCAAACCCGAGCCTCGGGTTGGCTGGGAAGCTGCGTGTGTACCGGTAAACAATCCCGTACCGGTACAACCATCAACCCTGTACTGGTACAGCCATCAACCCTGTACCGGTACACAACCCAATGAAGGCTACCCGAGAGCTAACCAAAAATTCGATTTTTCGGGTTTTGGTGCTAAGCTTTAAACCTCACTTCTCGGGATTCGAACCATAGGTCGGAACACTGTCAACGACCCACCAGAAGGTCTGGAAAAGCTCAGGACACATCCAATCACTCGAACCTCGCAATTTGCAAAGATCCAGTGTGTTACATTTCCCATGTAAAATCTCGATATGTTAGCTTTATTTTTTCGCAATTATTTTTATCGCATCAAGTTGGTTGTTTTTATTGTTTCCCCCTATTCACCCTCCTCTGTGTGTGCTTTTATCTATTAGATTCTTGGGCTATCATAACTCACAAAGTTGAAGGATCATAGGATTGTTGGGAGCCGGGATAGCTTTATGCTGGAAGTTCGTCGAAGTGGCCCAACTAATTCGGTGGCTAGCTAGGGTATGATAATAGCCAGGATATCCTCAGTGATGGTGTCGAATTGAATAGTGACACTGGTAGTGTAACATATCGAAACTTCGGTAGGGCGAACCGAACTTCAGTCGAATTGACCGAAGTATGGTAGTAGACGAAATGGCGAGGTCCATTAATTATTCAGAGTGTTTCGAAATACCTTGGATGAGGTGTTTCGACCTTGGAGAGCAAGCTGGGAGATTTCCAAGCCGTTTCGAGCTGGAATTGCTCTCGGGGTCCGGACCTTAGAGCCAAGGTCCGAACCCCGTGCACGCGGGTAGCCCAGGTGGATGGCATTTTGGTAAATTGTGTTGTGGGGCTTTGTATAAAGGGACATTCTCCCTTTTTTTCTTCTTTCTCAGCCCACACACACCTACACACACTTGAGTGAGAGAGAGAAGCTCTCCTTTCTCTCTCTAGCATTCTCTCTTTCCCTCTCTAGATCTCTCTCCCAAACTTGGGGTTTTGGTAGAGAAGGAGCTTGGGAACGCGTAGAGAGTGGTGGATCGAGCCCTCGAGCGCTTGATCGTGCGGCGTGCTTCCAACTCGAGGTTCGCAATTGGGTAAGAGTTTGGGATTTTGGTTAAATCCTTTATGAATGGTATTCTAGAGATCCCTGGGTTATTCTAAGTGTGTTACTCCATGAGTTTTTGGGATGTTTGGAGTATATGAGAAAACTAAGGTTTGGAAATTAGGGGTTTTGAGGTTTAAGGGTTTTTAACCTAATTGATCTCCTAATTCTTAAATTGAAGGTTAGAGGAAAGCCCCTGACAACTCTAGGTTGGAAATCGGTGAGAGTTTGGTGATCGATTTCGAGTTCGAGCCGAACCGATCAACGTGTGCCGCAGGAGCCCGATTGCAAGTGTCGACAAGCAATCGAAAAGTATTGCTAGGTGGGTTGTGCTTCACCGAAGTGATTAGGTCACTTCCATGCCAAAGTGTAAAGTATGGTTTATGGTTGATGCATGTAATGGTAGTATAATTGCAATTATGAATGCATGAGATAGATGCTATGTTTTGGACTACCATTGAATGATGAAAACATAGGCATGTGGACATATAGGATATGTAGATATGAATGCCTAGATGTGGATAGTAAATATGGGTCGATGAACACTAGGATGAGTAGAGAAGTCGACAATTGTGGCATGTAAATCATGATTCCTAGGTGTGGACAACTAGGAAAACAAGTAACATGTGTGTCATCGAATCTAGTGTCATTGAACATAGGTAGAGAATTGAACCTAGAGTCAAGTAAATCTAAGTGAGAATGACATTGAACCTAGCGTGGTTGTACCTAGGTTATGAGATATGGTAATATGGAACCTAGTGTGGTTAAACCTAGGTTGTGGATTATAGTGGTAGAAGGACCACTAGGATATGAATGGCTTGGACCTAGAAAGGTCGACAATATAGGGTTCATGCTTAACCCTTGAGACAAGAAAAGTGGATTCCGGAATCCCTAGTATTGATGGCTGCGAGTGCAGCGGTTGAGACTTGCGGATGAGCGCAAGTGAATCATAACTACGGGTATGTTGGTTCTCCTCACCCGACAGCGATTCAACGGGTATGTTTGTAACATATCACTTCCCCGTGAGTCGTGCCGAGTTCCGTCAAAATGAGCGGAACGCGGAAAGGAATGAGTTACTATAGGCTAAAAGTGAATTGGAGTCTATATATGAAATATAAAGGGACCCGAGAGAGTGAAACTGCAATTCTGGACAATTTCCAAAATTTTTGCTCTTGGGGACCGGTCCCTTGGGTGAGAGACCAGTTCCCGAACGTTGGTAAATCGAGCAGAAGGAAAAATCGGCTAAGTCCTGGAAACTGAGCTCTCGGGAACCGGTCCCTAGGTGAGAGACCGGTCCCCAGAGACCGGTTTCATCAGGGGGAGACCGGTCCCCTTTTGCGTAGGTTGCAGGGTAGCTCTCGGGAACCGGTCCATGGAGGGGAGAGACCGGTCCCCGAGCCCGAAAGTGCCCAGTGAGGGCTGTTTGCAAATATGAAATTGAGAGGGGTTTAACTGCAAATGTTGCATGAGATTGTTGTATAGAGCTAAGGGTTAGGGTTAGCTCTCATTTCCTCACACCTCAACATAAACCTTTCCCTCTCTCTCTCTAAAAACCTCTTCTCTCTCTCTCCCTCTCTCTCTAGGGCTTGGACCAAGGGGGTTTTGGGGGAGAAAGGCTTGGAGAAGAAGCTCTCCAAGGTGAAGACCAAGCTAGAGCAAGGCTTTGAAGAGAAGCTTTGGACTCCAAAGGTGAGTTCTTGTGATTTTAGTTTGAGTTTTGGGTTTTTGCTTCTAGTTGAAGCATCTAGAGAGGTTTATTGTGGTTTTCCTCCATGTTTACTCAAGCTAGGGGCTTGATTGGAGAGGGTGATATTGTGAAGGACCTATATTTAGGGTTTTGTAATTTTAAGGTTCAAACTTGGGTTTGATCTCATTTTAACCTAATTAGTAGGTCTACGAACGCAACGGTGTGCTCGGTTCGGCGATACGACGAGCGTGCGCGAAGATATTAAGAGAACAAGCGGAAATAGTACAGATCGTCGTAGCTCGCGGCGATCGAGTCCTAAAATCGTGGAATCAGAACCGTGGCATCCTTGTGACACGCAAAGGTGGGAGGTGCTATCCGGAAACACCGGATCTCTTTCTATATCTATGTCCCTTTTTGAGCATGTTGATATATAGCATTCTTGCATGTAGGGTAATGAATAGTATATGTTGGTTGTGACAATTATCTGCGTAAGATTATTGTAATGATATAGATCCATGTGAACAAAGATAGTGAAAGACCCTATATGCATGTGAATGTAAGTAATGACTGTGACCGTAGTAAATAAGGGTGACATTGACATTAGTGACTCGATTGACACTGATAAGTAAACAGTTAAACAAGGTTTAACCCATGTGACATATGTGTATTGTGGCATCAGGACCACCGTGATATGGACAAGTGATAGTATGTGCATGAATAGGTATCAACCATTCATCGGCATTGAGGTAGCGAGAATTGTGACAGGTTGGCCATACCTCCTCAAAATTGAGGATCGGATCATACTCACATGTATTGATTCCGGCTTGTGAGAAGTCGCTCCTCCACGAGCGGTGTACTCCGGAGAAGAAATGCACCACGGGTGGACGTGCCCGGCGAAGATCCTTCGGGTGGTAGTGCCTTGTGCCTCCCCCGTTAGATGGATATGTGGACAGTGAGTTGGGGTAAACCAGGAGCACCCCAGGTTGAATTGGGTAAAGGCCAAAGGAAAGCGAAAAAGGACATGCATGCATAGTAATCATATATTTGAATATGAATATCTATCTGTGAATTGTTTCTTGCAGGCATTGTATTAGAAGTGCATTAGTTCGTTTGTTACTCTTCTTTATTGAAATACATATGCCTGAATTAGACCTAGTGGGCGAATCGGCGTGGTCGGCGGCCGAACCCACTGGGAACTTCGTTCTAGTTCTCATTACCACTAACCCTGCAGATCCGTACGCGAGCGGGGCGGCGGAGGATCGAGGCAAGGGAGTCGCGCCGTAGATAGCGACCCCAGAGTTATATAGGCATACCCTACTCTTGATGTATTCAACTTTTGTATGTTGAGAAAGTAAGGTGAAAACAATGTAATGTAAAGATGATGTAAATTATATTTTGGTTAAAGGAAATCGTGATGTAAAGGAATGTAATAGACTACTTGTGTTTGATGCAAATGTGATCAAATGACATGTATATCAATTGTTTAGTTAGTTCGATGCTTTCACTGTGATTGTTGTTTGCCCTCGTGCAAACCTTGTATATTCCGCAATTCTCTTTTGACTTGCTTGTAATATACTTGTTGTTGGAGCCTTGGACGGACAGGGGAGGTACTGTCCGTTCGGCGTCTGTCGCGTGCTCGAATCCGGCCAAATTGGCGGAGCTTGGGGCGTGACAATGTTGGTTCTCCTCACCTGGTATGAGCTTTGTTGAGACGGGTATGTTGGTTCTCCTCGCCCGTTGAGCTTCAGCGACTTGTGGTCCAGGGTTTGACGATATCTCCTCACCCTGTGGAAGACCTATAGTCGAGAGGATTTAAGGCTGAGGTGCATGTGAGATGTCCTTCACCTTGAGCCTGATTAAGCGCGGTACTCCGCGGATGATTGACTCAAGACCAAGTCGGATGGCATAGTTGGCTAAGGTAGAGAAAACCTTAGGTGAAAGTGGCAAGTGATAGAGAATGGCCAATGATATAGAATGGTAAATAGGTGAGTTGTGGATAGTGAGATAGAAATTAGAGTCAGTAGATCTACTGCATGAATCGCATATTGCATGTTGTGAGGCATACGCATGTGTTTAATACTTGCATAAATTATATGTGGATATCTGTTGGACTGACATATTAATTTTGCCTCCTTTGGACATGATGGGTCGAGCTCTTTCCTTGGGTGGCTGTACCCACTGGGAACTATTTATATAGTTCTCACCCCACATTTTTTAGGTCCACACGCAAGCGGCGCGGCGGCACGAGAAAAGGGCGTAGCTCCGTAGATAGCAGCCCTACACTGTGATCAGCGATATATAGCAGTACCCCGAGTTAGTCTAGCTTAGGGGTGGAAATGAAAAGGAAAGAACCAAATTGTAATAATTTGTAATGTTTGGTTGTGTTGGAAGCAAAAGGAAATGAAAAATGTAAATTGGATGTAGATGAGCTGAATGCTTGTAATAGATTAGCATTTTATGTTTTCGATACTTTCCTTATGCATTCAGTATGTGAAATCTGTTCCTGTTTGGAACCACTTGACTTATACTATTGAATGCGACGCCTTGGATGTATAGGGAAAACTCTGTCCGTTTGGCGGTCTGTCGGCGCGCTCGAACTTGACCAAAGAGGCAGGTCTCGGGGCGTGACAGGTAGCTTCTATCTTCAGCATGGAAGCGAGGAAGCAGACTTGTCCTACGTTGATCATAGTGTTGTTTGATGTCATTGCTCTACATATATAAGATAGCAAATGTCAGTCACACATATACATGTATATATATTGGTCTTTTATCATAATTTATTAATTAGGTCTCAAAGATGGAGAGTGAATCCATGTCTCACCGGATGTGCCATTTTGTCTACTGCCACGAATGAACCGGCCCTGCTACAGGCTTTGTCTCTGACAGAAGGTCATTCATGGTACAAATTAGATTTATTTAAATTTTATTTTGAAATCAAGATTGTCGGTCCGTGGCTTCTGGCAAGACTCAAGAATTTACTGTTAATTACCCCACACTGACAGTGTTAAGTAACCTCAGATAAGAGATCGAATGTGAATGTTGATAATAAAAGAGATGAGAGCATAAAAATAAAATTTTATTAATATAATTTGCTGTGTATATGGCTTAAGCAGGGACATTCATCCATTGAACATGAATTTTCTAAACTAAAACACTCATTTTATAGACTTGGCGGTCGAAAATGAGTTGAGGTTGAATATAATTTACTCAGTTTAACTACTTGGTAGCCAAATTGAGTTTGAATTTGGTTTGCACAGTTTAACAACTTGGTGATCAATTCAAGCTAAGTTTGAATTTAAATTTGCTCAATTTAACGACTTGACGGTCAAATTGATTTGCTCAATTTAACGACTTGGCGGTCCCTTTGATTTGAGTATGATTATCTTGAACATATATGCTAAATTTATAAGACCTGCAATTCATCTGTATGCTGTTAAATTTATAAGACCCGCAATTCATCTGCATGCTGTTTTATCGCATGTCCGATGCTGTTTTATTGCATGTCCGAAAAGTAGTTACGCAATTCACTTCTACTTTTCGAAAGATTCATTTCATAAGCTAGGCAACCTTGAGAACGGACATTAGAGAAAAACAGAGAGAAAAACATAACCTCATACAGTATTTAACAATTTACCAGAAAAACCATAAAGAGAAAAACAGAGAGACAGAGAGAAAAGCATTCTACAGGAGATACCTGCATTTTCCCGGAAAGAAAAATAAAACATTCATATAATAGCTAAAGATTTAGATATTTTTACAAAATTAGGTCCACCTCTAGGGCCCACTAATGAATAAAGCCGCGAAGGATAAATTCAAGCCAATTGTCTCACCTTACATGATGATATCCATAATGAGATGAAAACAGTTTCACCCTCAGCATGTTGTCCCATTTTTTTCTTTTCATCCTGCTTATGTATACATAAAGCTGAATGTAATGCATCACTCACAAATCGATAAGTTTACAACCAAAAAAAAAGCCAAATCTGGAAAGAATATCATAGTGATATGCAAAGAGAAAAGCAACTATTGGCTTATTAGAGTCTAAGAGCAGCAATTGCTTCAGGTCTAAAATCGATCCTAAGGCCCAAAACCCTTCTCACTTCAGCCGGAGTGAGAAGCCATGTCAAATGCCCCGCATTCTCCCCCCAAAAATCCAAAATCTCTGACACCCTCTCAAAGTTGAGAATCGTCGATATCTGTGAGAGGCGTGAGAACATGTCCCTAACTGGCCGCTGAGACATTTCAGAGAAGTGGTTGATCAGAGCCCGGACTTCCTTGTCAAGTTGGAGCCCGCCAAGCAGGTTGAACTGCTTCTGCATCATGATGACCTCAAGCAGTTTCACAATGAAGTCAATGACAAGATGCACGAAGGAGTCATAAATATTTGAGGTCATTGTGGGCTGTAGCCATGCCATGTTGGACTCAACTGCAAGTAGGAGCTTCTGAACCCACGGGTCATTGACCTCGTTCTCCCCGTACTCACCATCATTGAGCTCATAGCTGATCGTAGCGACAGTGTCCAGGATGGGACGAATGCGGGGGGTCACCATTGCAACAAGCTGCTCCATCCCGGCATTCGGGATCTTCTTAAAGGTGTTGCTGATTTCGGCGAGCTCGGATAGGCAGGACTTCACCTTCTCCCTGTCGGCCAGTGCAGGAAATGCCTGGAGATCAAACATGCAAGAGATCAATAGGTAGGAACCAAAAGAGTACAGAAAAAAAGGGGGAGAAACAGAAATCCACTCAGTTCGGTGTCGAAAAGCCACAAAATGTTCCGTTTGCATTAGTTTCCAAGCTGTCTCAGCTTGTTACAGATGAACATCTATTGCTACCATACTCCAAAGAGAGAGGATAAACTAGTAAAACATGAGGACATGGACTTTTTGACATGGACATTTTAACCAACTCCATAGTTTTCATGCTACTTTGCTTTGTAAGTATTCCTTATACGAGAGATAGGAAGGATGATTAGCGGTGTCAAAGGGGCCCCGGCCCAGCACGACTGTCAGCCCGCAGCCTGGCCCATCACGGCCCGTACAATGGGTGCAGACCATGCTGGGCCACAGACTCTTGGCCCGCGGCCCGGCGCAGCCCGGCCTGCATCCAAATGCACACCATGCCAGGCCACGAGGCCAGGTGCAGCCCCATGCCGGTTCATTTATAACTAGGCCTAAGCATCGGACCAGCCTGTTAGTTTTTCATCTTTTTTTAAATATATTTTTAATTTTTTTAATTTATCCTTCAAAAATTAATTTAAACTATTCAAATTGTAAATAATTTTTTTAAAAAGTCATATGAAACTTATTTATTTCATTAAAAACTATATAAACTAAACAATAAAAATAAAATATATAGTAAAACAGGTCAGCCCGTGGCCCGGCATGGCCTAGCTCGGTTCATGTAGTGGGCAGTGCTGTGGTAAAGTCCAAAGAAAGGTTGTCCGTCCTGGCTCGGCCAGATTTGAATCTGCACCAGACCGGTGCACCTTGTGGCCCGTATCGGTCCGAAAAATCTGGGCTGTGCCACCCCGGCCCAGATTACAACCCTAAGGATGATGATTGTCGGAAGCCTTCTTTAGCTATAGACATTTGGTAAGCGACATTTGGCACCAAGTCTTTTACAGTTGTTTTCCCTCAAATTCTACACAGTTAGTGACACTTACGGATGAACTTCCTTAGTTTTGTTCTTTCTGCCTAACTAGCAAACACATTTTTCTTTATAGAACACTGCTACTTAATACAAGAAAAGCAATCACACTACTCATACAAATATATGTACTTATAACGTACATAGCATTGCAATTAACCAACAATACAAACCTAACTAGTATAACTTTGCATTTACCACATGAAGAACCAAGAAAAGATACCTAACACTCATTGCAAATATTTCAGTATGCAGTGAGCACCCATTGCCGATATTTCAATATGCAGTTATGCAGCAGGCACGTATCAAATTATCGTGCAAAGATAGAACCCCTTTGAATATATAAAACATATGGTTTTGAGAAGAATTAGACATAGACATAGAACGAAATGTATCAAAACATATTAAAACTTCAAATGAAGCACCAACAATACAGACCTAACTAGTATAAATTTGCATTTACCACATGAAGAACCAAGAAAAGATACCTAGCACTCATTGTAAATATTTCAGTATGCAGTGAGCACCCATTGTGGATATTTCAATATGCACTAATGCAGCATGCACGTATCAATTATCGTGCAAAGATAGAACCCCTTTTAATATATAAAACATATGGTTTTGAGAAGAATTAGACATAGACATAGCACGAAATGTGTCAAAACATATTAAAACTTCAAATGAAGCACCATGTAACAGCTATCTAGTTAGCAATCCCACCATGTTTTCAACATTGTTCTACGAAGTTTATACAATCTTTAAAAGGATTCTAAAAAGACGGTTGGGGTACAAGTACTAGAAACTCATGTATATAGAAATTTGACACGAGTACTAGAGATAATGAAAATCTTGTTGAAACTGCACTCGGAGATAAAAGCCTGCTTTTAAACATTAGAAGACGCTATCTGAGATTAATTCAGATTGGAAGCTTGTATAAATCGGATAAATATCAGATAGAATCAAAAGATCGTAGGGATGTACTCTTCTGTTTGTGCAGATTACATTCACAAAAACAATGAAGGGGGGATAAGGGGTATTGAGGGATCAGGGATGACTTTATCTCCTTTTTCTCTCAATTTCATATAGGGAAGTTGCAGATAAAGAGAAAAACTTAGTCTTCGCATCTATACTAATCTTTCTTATAATGAATTCTTTTATCTATATGACCATCTCATGCTTGCTAATACACATCAAATATGTCCATGCTTTTGCCACTTAATATGCCTTTTTGCTTCTCGTATGGACAACCGACAACCCATCGAGAAGAATTTGGTGAAACTATGTTACCGAGATAAATTCATTTTCATCTACATGTATTTCTTGCCTTACAATCTCAACATATCTTAAGCTACTTTCTTGTTCTGTTTTCCACTGACCAAATTGGTGAAGCTGATGCAAAAATTTAGAAGAGTCGCATTAAGAAGAAATGTTAAAAATCTCTCAAGGAGTCAAAAAACTACATGGAGAATACCCTACCCAAGCGAGCAAGAGAACTAAAGATACACAAAAACTTTGAGCCACTCTGCTAGCCAAGTAGCTAAAAATGGGAGGATAGCTAATCACAAGGCTTATTGGTTACTTTATATTCACCCGAGCTTAATATTTAATTTTAACTCTAATATGTTTTGTCTTGGATGTCAAACAAATCATACGTCACATGTGCAGCATTGCCCTACAAAGAGCTCCAAATTTCAGCTTCTCCTCTTGCTGCATGGAGCAAACGATGCTAACGACTAAAGCAATTTAGAAAATCAAACATTAGACTATCCACAACAAATTATAAGAAACAGCGAGAGTTTTTTTTTTCTACAAATAAATAATTTCAGAAAGCAAGAAAGTCCGTAAGCAGATCGAAAAGGACCGACTTACCTCTGCGCATTGCTCAATGCCATGCCACAGCTTCAGAACATACTCTGCGCTCACATCAATATTATTCAAAGCAGTGGCGATCTCCATCCCAGTCTTCTGCACCCTAACGCCGCCCAAGAACAGCTTCGCCCCCAAATTGGGCTCCCTCATCTTCTCCTGCAGTGCTTCCTGATACTAGTTGCTCAACAAGATCATTGCCCCGCCCAGCACCGCGAGCACCGAGTTGATGCTTGACGTCAAGATTGCCCTCTTACAGCAGCTCTGCAGCACGAAGAACACGTCATCCACCATCGAGGTCGTGAGACTGTCCGCCTCGTGCTCGTCAATCTTTATGGCCTTCCTCACATTCTCCACCATGAAGAACTCCTCGAGGATCACGTAGAAGGCAATCAGGTCCTGCACAACCCTACAGAAGCTGCTGCCACGGAACGCACTTTGTGGTTGGCAGGCCGAGCTCGGGATCAACCGATGCGAGCCTGCGGACCTTAGATACCATGAATTCCGTGTAGTCCTCGCCGAGCTGGGTGAGGGAGAGGATCTCCTCCAGGTAGATTTCAATCTCCCGCGGCTCTTGCAGTCCTCCAGGTATTCTGTGTACCTTTGGAGAATCTGGGTGCCGCTGGTGTCGCATTCCTCCTGGAGCTCACAGATGGTGTAGACGACACCGTCCTCGCCGCAGAGCAGAGCAGAGCTCACGGAGAGTCTCGTCGTTCTCCTGGACTGCCAGGACGATGTCTTTGAAAAGGTTGGTGAGGCAGCCGACAAAGTCAGGCCGATCGGCTGCTGCGGGAGGAGAGGGAGAGGGAGAGGGAGACGGAGAGGGAGAGGGCGAGGAGGCGGAGGAGAGGAGGAGGGAGGAGTCCGAGCGGGCGATGGAGAGGAGGGGCCGGGAGGAGCTGAGGAGGGAGGCGAGGTGGCGTTCCAGGTCGGGGCGGGACGACAGCAGCGACTCGAGCCGGAGGTCGCGGCCGACGCACTTGTGGAGGAGCCGCGTCGTCGCCCCCACGTCCGTCAAGGACCGGATCTGAGACAGGGCCTCCGGGAACCACAAGTCGATTGACAACGGAGAAGATGGGCCGTCCGCAGACAGATCGGAGGGCGGCGGCGCGGAAGGAGGGGAGGCGGACGCCACCCATCTTGGAGGCCAGCGAGATCCGCCCGGGAGAGGAGCTGAGGAAGATTTGGGGAAGAATGAGGAGTCTCGCAAGGAGGGAGATAGGATTACAGTGTGGCTGTGTTTCCTTCTTTATTTTCGTGGGTTAATTACGCCATTGGTGCCCAACCTTTATACTATTTCTAAATTTGGGTCCAACAGTTTTTTTTTTTTTTTTTGCAACCAATTTTCTAATCTTTGATTTTATTACAATTAAATATTAAAATCCACGAAAAATATTACGTCAACACCACGGGGGTGCCATGTCAACGCCACGTCAGCACTGTATCAACAGATTGCAAAAAAAAAAAAAAAGTTGCAGATATAAATTGAAAAACGGTGCAAAAGTTGGAACCAATGGTGTAATTAACCCATTAAATTTATAAATTTAAAGCAAGATTTTTAATTTAGTATTTAAATTTTAAATTTTAATTTTAATTTTGAATTCAAAATTAAATTCGAATTCAAATTCCGATTTGCATTTAATTTTAAATTTTTAATTTTAAATTCAAATTTACATTTCGAATTCTAAATTCTAATTTAATTTCAAACTTCGATTTGAAATTTCAAATTCAAAATATGAATTTGAATTCGAAGTTTAAATTCAAATTTAGAATTAAAATCAAATCTTAAATTCAAATTTAAATTTTGAATTCTAATTTAAAATTTAAAATCAAAATTTTGAATATAATTTTAAATTTAAATTTAGATTTTAAATTTAAATTTCAGTTTCAAAACTTTCATTTTAAATGTAAATTGAAATATCAAAATCAAAATCAAAATTTTAAGTTTGAATTCATAATTTAGATTCAATTAAAATTTCAAATTTAAAATTTGAATTTTAATTCAAAATTTTAATTCAGCGTTAAATTCAAAATTAAAATTCTAATTTCTCATTAGTTTAAAATTTTAATTTTAATATTATTTTTATTTAAAAATTTTGAATTTAGGGACTAAAGTAAAAAACATGCAAAATTTAGGTACCAAAATAAACATGCAAAAGGATGTCAAATAGGCGCTGTTATGGTGATTCCATTAAGTTTAATAGTTTTTTTATCGACCGGAACGTAATTGTAATAAAATCAAGAGATTAAAAACTCAATTATAAAGAAAAGATTAAAAATTGAAGTGAAAATTGATGGAAAGGTTGAGGACCAGTGTAATTAACCTTTATTTTCGGTTTTGTTTTCCTCCGCCTAGTGGACTTGTAAATGGTACATCTATATAACTCTTGAATCGAGAGCTTCTACGGCGCGTTCCCCGCGTTTTGCGGAGGCCTCGTAAGGGAGAGAGAGATAACAGAGAGAGAGAGAGAGCAGAGGGAGAGAGAGAGAGAGCAGACAAAGAGAGGGGAGAAAGAGAGAGAGCAGACAAAGAGAGGGGAGAAAAAGAGAGAGAACAGAGGTAGAGAGAGAGAGAGAGAGAGAGAGAGAGAGCAGACAGAGAGAGACAGGGAGGCCTGCCCTCTCTGCGCGCGCGGGGGGTGCGGGCCTCCCGAACATGCCCCCCCCTCCTATCTCACTCTCTCTTCCCCTTCCCCTAGCCCCGCCCCCCCCCTCTCCTCTACTCTCGACTTCCCCTTTCCCCTAGGCATTTCCTCCGCCGCCCCCCCCCCCCCCCCGCGCAAGTGCGACCGCGCCCGGCGGTGGCGGGTTCCCAGGGGTTCTCGCCCCGTGCCCGGCGGTTCGGGTCCCCCTCTCCTCCTCTTTACCCTCTCCCTCCCCGCCCGCACCGGCTCTCTGCCACCCTCCGACTCCTTTTCCTCCATTCCAGCTCTCTCCCTCTCTCGTCCACCCCCCACCCTCAGCGGACGCACAGGAGGCGGAGCGAAGTTGCGGGTCGTGCGGCAAGCAGGCGCCGAGCCGCGGCCGGCACGCGGCAGAGGCCGGGCAGCTCATGAGCGGAGCACGCTGCCCGGAGGAGCGGGGGGGCGCCGCGACGCGCACGGCCGCCGAGCCTGCGGGCGGCAGCGAGGGCTGCGGCCGCTGCGGCAGTCGGGCGGCGCGCGCGCGACCACCGATGGGAAGGCACGGGGGGTGGGAGAGGGAGAGAGGTAAAAGAGAGAGAGAGAGAGAGACGAGAGGAGAGGAGAAGAGAGATAAAAGAAGAGATCAGAGAAGGAGAAAAGAGATTAAATTTTAAATTTTATATATAAATTTTAAATTTTAAATTTTAAATCTAATTTATATATATCTAATTTTATTTATAAATATATATTTATTTACTATATATAATTTTTATTTTTAATTTTTTAATGATTAAAATTTTAAATTAAATTTAAAAATTAAAATATTAAAAATATTATTTAAAATATTTTAAAAATTACGTAAATTTTCCGCCGCGAAGCGCGGGCCTACACTAGTTGGTTAAAATACTTGAGTGGAAGCTCTCCAACGAGCAGGGCTGGAACTGGGCCATATGTTGGTCCGATCATCCTATGCCTAAGTTTGATCCCAGGAAATGTTGGGTTTGCATCAGGCGCCTCTATCCAATTTTTTAAAAAGTGAAGCGCACTTTATTTATCATATAGCACATATATATTGATTTTCTATTAAATAGAAATAAAATATCTATTTTCATATGCTCAAGAGAAGGAAGAATTCTACACTGTCATACTTGCACCATGTCACTAATAACAAGCCAATCACATTTCTTCTTTTCAAATAAAAGTACAATAAAAATATTTTTTTTATAATCATGATAGGACATATATCTCTAAAAGAAGATATTTGATTGGCTTGTTATGCCACGTCACCCATATACTCGTTGCATTCTAGAATTTTTCCAAGAGGAGAGTTTGATTATATTAAAAAAATGAGTTAATCTCTAAACTTTGAAGCATCATCAATATGTCCAACTCAATCTCGAATAATATCCTAATATAAATAAATAAGAGTTGAGCTCCTATACTTTTAAAAGTACAAGAATCAATATGCTTGTGATTTTTTAGCTGCCGAATTCTCTCAAGATTTGTGCGATACTAGTAAAGAGGACTTAATCTGACACTCTATTAATAATACTATATGAATCTTAATGTGATCTGATGGTTAAAAAGTCATAAGCATATATGCTCCGGTGCTTTTAAAAGTACCAAATGTCTACTCAAGAAATAATATACCATAGATAATATTAAGTTATATGTATATAAATATGCGGACTATATATATTTAGTTATATATATGTATACATATAACTGTATATATTAATATTATTTATGATATATCCTCATATGAGAACTAGATACTTAGTTATATGTATATAAATATGCGTACTATATGCATTTAGTTATATGTATAATGTATCTTCATATATTATTAATATATATTTTCAATAATAGTAGAGTTACTATACTATTAGAAGCATAATGAGATTGGTGGTTTCGATATTTTGACACTTGGATCAACTCCTTTGATTATTTTGACCTTTGGGTTAATATTATTACCTATGGAGACTACTTAGTCCTAGGAGAACCACTCATTCCTATGAGGGACCACTATCATCCCAAAATAGGGGTGTAAACGAGCCGAACACGAGCGAGCCGGGGCAGGCTTGTGTTCAGCTCGTTTAACAAACGAGCCAAACACGAGATGGCTCGTTAAAATATCAAATCGAAAAATTCAGCTCGTGTTCGGCTCGTTTATTAACGAGCCGAAGTTTGGTAAACAAGCCGAACACGAGCTGAATTTTCGGCTCGTTTAATAAACGAGCCGAACACGAGTTGGGATCAGCTCGCCACGTGTTCGGTTCGATAACAGCTCGAATACATATATTTTATATTTATATATTTATTTAATTTATATTATATATAAATAAATAATTATATAAATATATTTTATTATTTAATTTTTAGAAAATAAAATATAAGCGAGGCTCAATACTAAAAGAACTCTTTATATGTAAATTTAACTATTACATTAAGTCTAATGAAATAA
>NC_033633.1:6567144-6680082 GCF_001540865.1 Ananas comosus | reverse complement strand
GACTCAATCATTAAAAAGACTCATTTAATATGTAAAATTTCAACATTACATTATAAAGTCTAATGGCGAATCAAAATTTTTATAAATTATTTTTATATATATAAAATCTAATCTTGTTAAACTTATTGTTTCGCTTAGTCGGCTCGGTGAGCCAGCTCGTTTTTTACTAAACGAGCAATTCGATCTCGAGCTCATTTCGAGCCGAATACAAGCTGGCTCGCGAACAGCGAGCTGGATTGCCACCCCTACATCCCAATCGTACAATTCTTAATCTAAAAACCAAAAATCGAAAACACCAACTCTTTTACGCTTCCAAAAATATAGTAGCCCTACACATTTTATAATACGATATTATATGTTATATTATATTATTTATTTGCTATATGAATAAATTTATTATATTTATGACTAAATATCTTCTTTTGATAGATAATGTATCGAGCTTCTTGTCTGGCTAGGGTAGGGCTTGGACATGTCTAAATAGGCCCAAACTTTTTCGGGCTTAAATTTTTAAACCTAGTTGTGATCCAAATTTATAATTTTCATATCCAAAGCCCAGTCCATACATGGCCCATTGAGCTAGGTCTTGTTTAGGCCGAGTCTAATCTTGCCTCTACCAACGATGTCTTATTAGAAAGTCTAAATTTGGTGTCAGATATCACTTTTATTTCTATCCAAGGATTATAATTTTTTCTAGGGTTTAAATTTTTTTTAAAATTTTAATATTAGAAAACACCTAGCAATTACACGGAGGCAAAATTAACATATGACAACGGATAGAGTGCTCCCCAATATGAGTTATTGAGGAGCTCCCCACTGAAGTTTTATCTGGAAAATTGGGCCTGAGCAAATCTACACGTATATACAAATATATAAATTGAAAGTTTCCACAATACACGTGTCAGTCTCTTTTCACCCTTTCTCTCTTATGCTCCTCTCTCTCTCCTTTCTCCCTCTCGACCTTATCCTCTTATGATGCTCCTCTCTCTCTCTCTCTCTCTCGTTTCCTCTTTCTCGAGCTTATCCTCGTTCGATATACCTCTTTCTGTTTCCTCGGTCATTCTTTCTCTCTTCTTTTCCTCTTTCTTGCTACAGATGCTTGTCCTAACCATGTCGTTAGCCTATCTATGGAGGTAAGATTTATAGATGAGGCATATTTAACAAGCACTCGAATATATTTGCACAAATTTAGTAAAAGATAAGATGGATTTTTCAAAAATTAAATTATGATTTTTTGGATTTGACAAGAGTAGAGAAATATTTTATAGGTATAAAATTATTATCATGATGGCAATTGGATTAGTCTCTATGCTCCATGATTGCCATCATTCTCTCTGTTATACTCCTATTCTTTTTGACTAAGGGAAGGATGATCGGGTTGATCCCCTTCCACATGCCTCTTGCCAATAATAAGATTTCTTATCATCATTAAGGCTTACTGTTTTCTATACTTGAGCCTACTTTCAGTCCTGTCTCCTTCCTTCTGCTCTCTCTCATCCTCTCGCTCGATCTCTACTTCTTCTGTAAGGAAGTGAATTCTCGAAATCCGAGAGTTGGACTTCGTTTAGAATCGACTTATTGTCGACTTGGTGTGCTTCGGAGAGTCCGAATGCGATGAAAATGCGGAAAACGCATTGAGGGAGGACCTTGGAGAGTTGGTGTTTGCAAAATCTGCAATTTGCATGTTTTACCACTCTCGGGGTCCGGACCCTAGCTGCAGGGTCCGGACCCCATAGCTGCGAAAAAGCCCTCTTGGGCTTGAGAACCTTAAGTGTGCAAAGTGCACACTTTTGCAACTCTCGGGGTCCGGACCCTAGCTTTAGGGTCTGGACCCCGTACCACGAAAATGCCCAAAGTGGGCTAGGTGATGTTGGTGTCACGCCCCGGGGTCCCCTTTTTGTTTGAAACACAGCGGAAAAGCGTTTGATTTTTTTTTNTTCCAAAACAGCTGAACCGGTCGAAACGAGCTATTGGACTGATATGAACGGAGTCCGATACGTGCCAGAAGCCAACTCTACTCCGTGGCTTCTCCGGAAAACCGGAGTTACTATTCACTTAAGTGAAAACTAAAAGTCGCGTATCTTCTCCATTTTAGCTCATTTTCGCCCAAAATTTGACGAGTGCTTATGTAATTAAATTACACACATAAACATCATCAACAGAGAGTTTAGTAGCACTGTCAAAAAAAATCTCAGTCCTTACAGTTGGTGAAGTTGAGGGGCTTATTTGCAAAGTGGACATATGAGGGGTTAAGAGAGGGGTTCCTCTATCTCTTCTCTCATTTCTCTCTCACCCTCCCTCACCGTTTCCCTCTCTCTCTCTAGAAAGGAAGAAAAGAAGAAAAGAAAGGAAAAGAAGAAGAAGAGAAAGGAAAGGAAGGAGAAGAAGGAAAAGCAAGCTTAGGAGGAGATCATCTCTCCTTCTTCTCTTCCTCTCACCATTGGAGCAAGTTTCTTGAGGTAAGCTTGGTGCTCATCCATGGTAGATCCTTTGGGGTTGAGTTTTATACCCTATGAATGGATTTAGATGAATCCTAGCATGCTAAATAGATGAAAAATACTTGATTCATGAATCAATTTGGAGTATTTTGCAGTAGTAGCATTTAGGGCTCCAAAATAGGATTTTTGTAAACCTAAGGGTTGGATCTCAATTGACCCTCCATAAACCCAATTGCTAGGTATTCTGACGCGTTGGCGAAGTCAGTTCGGCGATTCGTCGAGCCTGCGCGAAGATATTGAAGAAACGAACGTTCGGAGCTTCGTTTTTGCCTGTAGGATCGAGGCGGTGCCCATAAATTGTGAAAACGGATTCCGGGCGTCGTGGCAGCTAATTGAAGACCTTTAATTCCCGGAACCGCAAAGCGGCGCACGGTTGGTGTGCAACTGCGAAATTGGGCCAAACCGGGTGCCGAGTGCCGCGGGAGGCCGATTGCAAGTGATTACAAGCAATCGAAGAGCGAATCGAGATGGGTTGTGCTTACCGAAGCGACTAGGTTGCCGTTATGTCTAAGCGAATTGTGAATTCATATTGATGCATATAACGGTAGTTAGTTGTGAATCCATGAATGCATGAGATGAATATTGTGTTGAGCTACCAAGTGATGCATGTAGTTAATACTAAATGAATGCATGATAAGCATGTTATGTAAATGCTAGGTAATTTGCATGAATGCATGATTAGCATTGTGAGGATATGCTAAGTACATATGCATGTGAATGAGATTGATAATCCTAGAGTGAGTAGAGAACTCGACAATGGAAAATAGTAATGTGAACTGCTCGATTGGACAATTAGGAGGTCGAATAGATCGAGTGGCATCGAACCTAGTGTTTTTGAACCTAGGATGAATCATGAGTGGCATCTAACCTAGTGTTAAAGAACATAGGTTGTGAATGAACCTAGAGTTAAATAGATCTAGGTGAATGGCATCCAACCTAGTGTCATGAACATAGGTTGAACAAGTGAACCTAGAAGCTGAGATCTAGATAGTAATGACATAGAACCTAGAGTGTTGGAACCTAGGTTGTGATGTGTAGTAAACCTAGCGGTTGAACCTAGGTTGTTAACTATAGTGGTAGCAGCCACTAGAATGTTTGGGTCGAACCTAGATAGGTCGACAACATAGGGTTGGATATGGACCCTTGACCTGTGGAAGTGGATTCTGGAATCCCAGGATCTGTGATGACCTTGATATCAAGGCTAGGGCATGTGCAACGATTTCGCCGCCTAGGTTGATACCAAGGGAGGATTGGGGGTGAGTACGCAGAGATCACCGCCCGAGGCTTGAACCATGGCTGGACATGTGCGACGATTTCGCCGCCAGATGGTTAAGCCGATTGTGGATTAGGCCGCCACGTGACTTGAGCCTGTTCAGCGTGTGCGACGATTTCGCCGCTATGGGGCTAAGTCATTGAAGGCGGTAGGCTGAGGTGCAGCCAGTGCACGGATTATCCGCGGATGATTGACTCGAGGCCGAGTCGAGTTGATAGCTTGGATAGGGTAGTAGAAACCTTATAAGCTAGTGATAGAGACAAGAGATAAGGTAATAGTGACCTTATGAGCAAGTTGAGCTTGAATTGTGAACCTAAGGTAATAGAAACCTTAGAGATGAGTGATATGAGCTAAAGATAGCAAAGTTGAACGTAGAATCAATAGATCTACTAGTTGATTGCATATATTCATATTACATGTTGCGAGGCATGTTATCTATTAGTTGCATAATAACATGATGATATATATATCTATAGATGTTTTTGGACTAACATGATTGCAGTACCTCCTTGGACCTATTGGTCGAGCTTTTTTCTTGGGTGGCCATACCCACTGGGAATCATAGAGTTGGTTCTCACCCCACGTTGTTTTGGAGTGTTCCAGGTTTGCACGTGAGCGGCGCGGTGGCGCAAGGCAATGGCGTAGCTCCATAGATAGCGCCCTACCCAGAGACCGAGATAGAGGCACCCCGAGTCGGCATATCCTAAGGGTAGAGGGAAGGAAAAAGTAAAAGTTGTAACAAACTTGTAATAACTTAGATCGCATTTTGGAAGTTAAATGTAATATGTAATTGAAATGTAAAAGCATGTATGTGAATGCTTGTAATAGTTAGCTATTTATGTTTTTGATACTTCCTTATGCAATCTGTATGTTGAATACTGTTCCTGGTTGGAACCCTTGTATTGTATTGATTGCGACGCCTAGGACGTATAGGAAAAACTCTGTCCGTTCGGCGTCTGTCGGGGTACCGGAACTCAACCAAATAGCCGGGGCATGGAGCGTGACATCTTCTCTCTATATTTTTGTGACTTTTCAACATAAGGAAGCCCCATAAATAGTGCTAACTCTCTTAAACTCACCATATCCTACTCTCCGTAAACCAGAAAGTGTAGTTCTCTTTTTATTATTATTATTATTTATTCTTGTAATATCATGTAAATGTCTACTAAAATCATCTACTTTCACTTTTTATAAGTATTTATATTTCTCACCATATCTATTGCGTAACCAAAATATATGTTTCTCTTTGTTTTTTCTTTTTTTTAAAAATAATGTACATGCACAGTATGATCATTTACTTTCACTGTTTGATTGACACATATATTCTTCCTCCTGCTGCGTATCTACTTTTTTCGCAATTCTATAAAGTTGGATGTTTCCTTCCCTTTTCGGTGGTATTATTTTAAGAAATTATGTTTTTATTATTGTCAATATTCCCATGTGCTAAGTAATGACTATTTTAGTAATCATGTTACCCTTCATATACTTTTAGTTTTATATTTTATATGTTGTATATATTGTATGCTATGTTATTATTCTGAATTGTAGAAATTTGCTATTTTTCATCCTTCTTTTCTACTCACCTGCTATTAGGCCTTTGGCCCACCTTTTTCTGAAAAAGTGGATGAACATCTAGTTGATGATTGTGATGAATATATAGTTTTATTACCTCTTTCTTTTCCTCATTTCTTAAAACATAGGGTTAATTTTATATAGCTCCCTATGAACATATTCAATAGTAAATATATCCCTACAAAGTTTAATTTTTTATACTTATTACTACAAAAGTCTAATAATATTCATACTTACCTTTTTAGTTTGTTGCCATTAAATCACTGTTTATTTTTAATAGAAAATAAGTAGATGATATTTTTGCCATCACAAATATGTCTTTTCAAAAGTCCCAACTGTTAAAGTTATACAGAGAAGTCCTCTTAAAAATCTCCAACTGTTATTTTCATCTTTTCTGCCATCACAAATAATATAAGATGAGTGAAAAGATAAATTTATCTCATTCGTTAATTAGGGTTAAGTATGTTACATATGGTTAACTATATTTTTCTAATGGATCCAACAACAGCGATATATTTGAAAATGTTAGGATTTTTACGAGAATAAATATAAAAACTTGAATTTTATAGGGATATATCTACTATTCGATATATTTAAAGGGAGCTGTATGCAATTAACCCTAAAAATATTAGGAAAAGTCTACCTGTACTCCTATAGGAAGGTGTATATCCTACAACTATCAGATCCAATGGCTGATATTAACCCACTAGCACAGTAGCTTCTAACCTCACACCTTTTTTACTTCTTGCTAAAGCTAACTTAAATTAAACCCTACTACACTTCTCTCTCCCGCACAGCTCCTCTCGCTATCTCTGTTTCTCACTCTCTCTCGCTTCCTCGCTTTCTCTCGCTCCCTCGCCTCTCGTTATCTCGCGCTCTCCCCTTTCTCTTTCTCTCGCTCTCGCTCGCAGGGCACTCCACTCCATCGGGCAGAAGTTCGGCAGCGCTCGTTCCACACATCTTGTGTCCGAAGCCGTCTCGAAGGTGTCTCTCGACCTCGCCTTTCTCCATTGGTAGGAGGTCGCCTCTCAACTGCTCCCCTGTCCATCCCAGTACCTGTGACGCATTCCTTCAGTCGTGAGCGTCCGAAATTGGGAACGATTTCGGAGCTAATTCGGCCACAACCGAAACAGATGATTCAACTCAAACAGGGCATTTTTTTAAAATTTCTATNTTCAATTTTTCCGCATGCTCGATTGTCGCCTCCGTACTTGCCGCGTCCAATTTGATCGCAGAATCCACCTTCGCGCTTCTTTCTCTTCCTCTCGTTCTCCCTGTTTCTAGCAGAGCACAACTCCTCTCGCTCCCTCTCGCGCCATGCCCTCGCTCTCTCTCGCGCCCTGCTCACGCTCGAGCTCTCCTCTCTCTCTCGGTCGCTCGCTCGCTCACCTCTCTCTCTTTAGCTCGCTGCCTCGCTCGCTCGCCTCTCTCTCTCACGCTACCGCGCACGCCTCTCTCTCTCTTTAGCACGCTGGCGCCAAAATTTAGGGCAAAAGAGGGAAAACGTGAGGGGATAAAATGTGGGAGTGAGGTTAACACTGGTTTTTTTTTTTTTTAAACCAAGTTTATATCAGCCGTTGGATCAAGGAGTTGTAGGATCTACAACTCTAAATGGGGTGTATGGGTAGCACGACTCAAAATATTACTCTCATTACTTGACGGCATATTTTCAATTCTATTTTTTATATGTTGTACGTATTTTGGATTTTAAAAATTTGTTGTATTTACATCTTCTTTTTCTTTTCCTTCTTTTTTGAGAAAATGGTTAATATATAAATTTTAAAAACTTGCTGCTTTTCGTTCTTATTTTCTATCCATTTTCCATTATGGCTTATTCCCCTTCTTTTTTCAGAAATTGGTGAATTGTAGAGGATCGTATTAGTTTAGTTTTTTTTATATTATTAAACACCTTATCAAGAATTGTAGAGGATCGTATCGTCTCTAACCGGTAAGCACTTGGGGCTAAGGATGATCATACTATCTCAAGCTAAGGCTATCTCAAGTTAGGGCAGAAGGAGCTTGTAACACACTGAACTTTAGCAAATTGCAAGGTTCGAGTATTTGAGTGGTATTCTGAGCTTTTTCGGGTTTTCCGGAGGGTCGTTGACTGTGTTCCAACATATGACTCACATCCCGAGGAGTGAGGATGAAAACTTAGCACCAAAACCTCTAAATTGTAGTTTTTGGGTTGCTCTCGGGTTGGACTCTGTAGGGCAGAGTACCGGTACTGCATTGCCCGAGTACCGGTACTGGACCTGGTACCGGTACTCTATGTGTTTGCTTGCTTACCCAAGGCTCAGGTTTGCGCGTGCTGCTGCCTAGTACCAGTACTCCAACCCGCGTACTGGTACACAGTGCAGTCCGCAGACTACATGTTTTTGAGAATTCTCTTTGTGATTGTTGCAACATTTTAAATACCCCACACCCTTTGGCTGGGGTCTTTTGTGCTGCAACCAGAGTAGGAGGAGAGGTAGGTTCCTCACCATTTTTTCATGGCTTTTCCCGCTCTTTTTGCTTGGGATTTTGGGATTGATCTCTCCCTTTTGCTCCTTTTTGCATCTTGGTGACTTTTCCACCATTATTGGACAAGCTTTGGAGCAAGGATCGGAGCTTGTTTGAGGATAGAACTTCAACCCTAGCACCTTCCTAGCTAGGTTTGGGACTTCAAGACAGGTTAGTAACCTTAATCTCTCATTTGGATCATGTTTTGATAGATTTTTTGAGATGAAAACCTAGAATGAGAAATCTAGAATTTTATTTGGGGGTTTTTGATTTGTAGCTTTTGGGGTTAAATTGATGGGTGTAAAACTTCCTTTTAGGTTGGATTAGAAGTATTCTAGCCTTCATTGGGAGTTTGGAGGGGTTCTACACCATACAAGGTGAGTTTTGACCTCATGTTGGGTTGGTTAATGTTTAGCTTGTGGGGTGTTCGTTCATTGCCCCTAACCCTCTTAGAATCTTTGTTAGGGAGCTAGGAGACTTGTGGACATCTTCGTTCGCGCAAACGAAGGGGATCCAAGGAGTTCTTGGTAGGTTTGACCTCACCGAAATGGATGAACTCCCCTTATGTTATATTCTTTATTGTAAAATAAAAAATCATGCATATTCATGCTAGATAGAGTATATGTGAATTTTAGAATGCTTAAAATGCATATGTTATATATCATGAAATTTTACCTCTATGTAGTAGAGAGATAAGTACATAGTAATCATGCAAGTGAATAGCATTCTTTTATGTGGTTTGGAATCATGTTTCATATAGTGAAAATGACAATAATAACATGCTCTTGGACATAAAACTCAAGTTTGACATAGTGGACATTAATGTCATAAAGTGACATTCAACTTAGTAATTGGTGAAACTCTTACTTGATGACATAGTGATAGGCCATTGGGACATTAGCCTTTATACCATGTTTTAGATATGATGATATTGAACTTGAGATGAATGACTACGCTTGCTTGCCATTGTGCTCATTCGCACATGCATGTGAGGGTCGCTCCCCACAAATCGGCACTCCGGAGATAGCCAACGCGACATAAGCTCGCACGTGCGGGATTGGGCGCAGAAATGGGATGCCGGGGGGGAGGCTCATTCCTAGAGTGGAAATGTTGACTACCACGGGGCCATTAGGCACGACGCAAACCGGACTACCTTGTGTAGGTCCTATATGATTGGAACAATGTTGAACTAAAATGTAAATGTAGACATCCTACTAGTTGTACTTGTAGACATTATGCTATTTATATACATGTTCATTCATGTTAGAATAGCTCTTATACATGTGAAATTTATGCTAAGTAGAGGCATAGTAGTTTAGTAAAATTTATTACATGCTCATTATACATGTTGTTTATTTTCGTTAAAAGTTAAATTTCACTACTTATGCCTCCATAATCTAGTGGTGTATTTCGCTGATGTCGGCGGCTTACCTACTGAAAACTATTGATTAATAGTTCTCATACTCCCCCTGTTTTGTTGTTTTTGTTATAGAGCCTTCCACTCCGGGAGAGGCTAGGGACCGCGGCAAGGGTGTCGCCTCTAGCTAGTTAGCGAGGAGCTTGCTATTAGGTGGTTCATCTCTCCTTTTGTTTTAGTTGGAGAGAGTGAGATTTCTTGGTACCCTTTGTGTAGATACCACCATTTTTGTATATCTAGTACTTGTATTTGGGATCTTATGATGTATCTTCTCTTTGGTTTATGTTAGTTGTTTGGTTCTTTTTATTTCTACTTGTCTTTAAAATTTTGTTGTAATCATGCTCTGATATCTCTAGATACTTGTTTATTTTTATTTTATTTATCGCTTTGTTGTAAACGCCTTATATGTTGTAGGCATATGGCGGATCTGGACACGCACCGGGTGGACTTCCGCTCGGTCCCGGGGCGTGATAGAGCTGGGGCTAATCGTGTTACTTCTGTATTAACTCTTCTGAAAGGTTGTGGCTTGTAGGGTCATGACATTTACAAGTGATGCCAATGCCTTTTCTTTTAGTGTACACCCTAGGTTCCAATTGATATGAGGGTTAATCTTTGAGTTCATTAACGTGTTTACATATTCTCTACAACAAATCCTCAAAGTTTTGCCGATGCTTAGCTATGTTTGTCACTATAGTTTTCTTCCATATTTAATGTCACTACTATGTCCAATAAGCTCATATTATAGCATCCTACTTGTTAATAAAAAGTGCTATTAAAATGGCATAGCATAAAAAGAGAATAGATACTCTACATGCTAAGTCATACACTTATAACTACATGCTAGAAATAGTCGAATTATAGAACACAGCAAACATATCGATGCAAAAAATCTTATTGCGAAAGAATATAACACAAGGAAGATGGATATCCAACACATTCGGACTAAGATGATGATTGCCAATCCTATGACTAAAGCATTACCGATAAACAAGTTTAAGAATCATATTGATCGTATGGGTATCTTGAATCCATTTACAGTTTGAGGGTTTTCTTCTTATATAAAAACTTTAATGACTATTCTTATTTGAATAGGAACACATTCTGATTTTTTTTTGCACTGCACATAAAATTATCTTTTGCATATTAAAACATTATTGTGAACTAAGGTGAGACTTTGAGTTGAATTTATAATAAGTTCATACGGTTGTAACTTATAAAGTTATTTGATTAAGGAATTCATACTTTTGACGCATGGAAGGGAGTATTCATCTGTTAGGGCATAGCAGCTATGATCAAAGTATTGTGATTTCTTACTCGAGTAGGAGATTTTGAATGTATAATTTATTTGATACCTAATAAAATTTTGTATCACCTATATGGTAATGAATATATCACTAGGTCAAATGGGAGAATTAATATTGGATGTGGCTCAAGTGATTTATTTAATGCGATTTATAGAGATACAATCAATCTATTCAAGTCGATCTATAAAAATATGGTAGATCGAACGGTTAGGATGTATCTGGACACGTTCTTGATGGACGGACGTAATTAAACATCCTTATATTAAGTTATGTATATATGTATATGACATACAGGAGTCCCGGTCTAACCCTAATCCTAATTTTATGTGACGGCTTCATCACCAGGGATAAGATAATAGACTAGAAATGTCCTGCTCTTATGCATGCAGATCGTGAATGCGGACGAACCACAAGTAAGAATTGCGTCTAGAATCTTGATATAGAAATCAAAATCATGGTAGAAGACTTTGAAGCATTTTGTATAAAATATTAATTGAGTCGATTATATGTCTTAGCTAGATCTATCTTAGCCACAAAGGCACCCGGTTGTCTTCTCAATCTTGAAAGAGTGCAAAACCTACCTCCTAAATAATCAGATAATTGTCAAAAAAATTTCGCCTAGATATGAAAGTAGATTGTCCTTCAACAATTAAGGACGAGCAATGGCTTCAGTCTATTTACTAAGATTTTGGTCAAACATTTGTAAGTTATATTAGACAAGCTGATATGTCGAAAATCGTTGATATTAATGGTTCACTCTTATTTTGGGATAAGCGCAATGTTGGTATGGTTTATAAAATGCGACGCCGCTTGTGTTGCGAAAAAATTCTACACAAAATGAAACATATCTGTTTTTAACAGAACTACTTCGACTGATAAAAGCAAGTAGAGAAGCCATCTTGGCCCGGAGACTAATCTAGCTTCATGCTGAAAAGAGCACACAGAGTTCGGTGATGGAAGGGGGGGAGGGAGGGGTTAGTAGAGTGATAACGCCTCCTCTGGTGAAGTTTTGTTTATCAGCCGTTCAATAGAATCCCAGCTACTTTTTGCTAGTGGGTAAGGGGGTAGTGGTATAGAAATTAGTATGAAAGAACATGGTTTTCCTGTCTCCATTGAGAACCCAACTTTCTTTTGTCCTCTAAGCCCAAAATAGTTCCTGCTTGTAAAGGACGTCTTTATATTGTACCACCAAGGAAGACTCCTTTGTTCCTTTCAAATGGTTGACAAGTAGTTGATGTAGTTTTTTTAACTACTTTAGAGTCTCCACCACCCTATGTCAAATGTTTAACCTATGTCTTGGCGCCCAATTCCCAAGGAAAAAAACCATCTGATGAAGATGCCTCAAAAAAGTTTAATAGCGTTGGTGTTTCATACTTCACGCACTTTTCCTTTAAACCCATCTAAAGTGAACCACCAACTTTCAATTCTAAAGGGGCGTCAGCGGTGCTAGGTACCGGGGTTGAGAGCGAGAAAGAGACGATAGTGATCGCTGGAAACTTGAGGGAGGTGAAACAGTTTGGCGAAGGAAACTTCAGCAGCCACTAAGAATCAGTAAGAGCTCAATCAAGTCTTTTGAATATAGAGGAGCATCCAAACCAATTGCTAAACCAAGTATACTCGGCCCATTAGAAGGAATGTCGATGAAGCAACCTTCATATTGGAAGCTCCTTAGTGGATTAGAGGTAAAGGATGGGTGATTTATCCCTCTTAGTTTCTCCATAGGGTCAATCATTGTGTTGAAGTCACCTATAACCAGGGTCGGGAGGGTTGTTCGATTAATTAGCTCCAATAACGTGGTCCAAATGTAGCTGTTATTGATGAAATTTAGGTGAATATATATGTCAGCGAAAAGCCATGGGCTCGTACAAGAGAAATAGATAATTGCCACAATGAAGAAGTACGAAGATGCAAAAAAAAAGTATCTTTGATGTCATCTAACCACACGAGAGCAAGGCCGTTAGAATGCCCTTGTGCGGGACCATGAAATGGTGACGGATTCTAGAGAGCGAGAGTAATGAGTTATAGCGCTCTAGGTTGCACTTAGTTTCAGATAAGACTACGAATTCTGGTGAAGTGTCCGCCACCAAGAAGGCTAGATATTGAACTATTGTAGGTCCTCCCAACCCATGGCAGTTTGAAGCTATGGTTCTCATTTGTTGAGTAGTAGTGTGAATCAGTGCACCGTCAATTGTAGGAGTTAAGGGTTCATGAGTTGTTCACTTAAAGCCTGATATAGCAACTATATTGTGATATTTGATTTCACAACCTTCTTTTTGAATTGAGTGGAACTCCGGGTAACTCGAGGAGTGTGAAGAATACTCGGATGGGTGCTTCCAATGTAGAAGTGAGATCAAATATTCTTGTCTAAGTCAGCCATGATGATTGAGATATGGAAGAACAGAGGCAAGCTCTCCTCTATATTATGGGTCAGCTGCATATATGGGGTGTTGGGCTTTCAGGGAACTATCGCGCTCGAATTCGAGTTCAAGTCGAGAGGACTGCCCTAGGTGGTCAGGTCAGGGGAGACCCTCTGTTCCTGCTAGAGCCTTGCACCGAACCGTCTCGCAAGGACTCGAACCCATTTTCCATGAGTTGTGTTCAAGTTAGGTGGTTCCGCATCTTTGGCCTGATTATTGACTATCAAATGAGTGTGTATTTCCATACACGCCTCCTCGTAATGAGGATTTTCGAAAAGACTATCCATTGCATTAGACTTATGTGGACAGTTAGGATTAACAGTCGATGAATCTTCATGTGTAGAGGATGATTCGAAAATTTCTCATGCAAACCTTTTGAAACTTCATCCACAAAAGTTGCAGGGTGGTTGTGAATCCTAGGAATGACTGATTTGCTCTTCGCTTGGTTCTCCAACGAACGATGGGGGTCTTGAAGCTCCAACCATCAACAGGGGTTTTGAAGCACCGTCGAACCTAAGTACAAGGCTGATGCAGATAGGGATCTAAAAAACTTCAGTTTTAGAAGGTCTTCAAGTTGTGCTCTATTATCTAGGGAAATGGTTGCGAGAATGCAATTCAACAATGAGATTTTATGCTTGAGTAATCAATGTTGTGTTCTATGAGACCGTGAAAGGTGCTGAATCTTGATAGACGTTTGTAAGCTAAGTGAATGTTCAGGACCTCCCAACCTCCAAAGAGAATTATTATACGTTTCTATAGGAGGGATAAGTCCAAAAGCACTCTAGCACGAAGGTATGATGAACAAAGCGCATGAAAAATGCTAGTCAGAATGACCTCTCCCAACTCAGTAGCCAATTTCGAGGCGATGGCCAGGGACAAAAGGTTCGATGGGAGGTTGCGGAACTGAACCCAGAATGGTGCATAGTGGAGATTGTAGTTTTCCATCGATGTACGTTGTTGAAAGTGTTATAGGACAATTGAGGCTTCATTGTAGTACCAATGCGAGACATCCCAAACGGTAATAGATAAAGGTCAATCCTAATAGATATAGAACTACTTGATATGGCATACCTTATCCCTTTCCTATCTATTTAAATTAAATAGAATCCTAATCACATTTTGATGGAAAGTTGATCTAGGCTCTATATAAAGGGGGAATTGGTCCCGCCACTTTCTCATACGCATTCTGGTGACGAATTATCATCGGTTCCACACCATACGGGAGAGTGCCTGAGATAGGAGGAGAAACCAAGTTACCCGAATTCGGTTAGTGACGTTCGTGTCAGTACCAGACTTTTCGCATCGGCAGAATAATCAAGAATTTCTTCTCTATGGTGCTTTGTGAGTTACTTTAGTTTTGTTTATGATCCTGGATATTGGTATGTATTTAATTTTATTCTTATTTTACAAACCTATAAAATTCTATCATGAAAAGCCAAAAAAAAAAAACCAGCCAACCCCATTTTATGCTAAATTTTATAATCACTTATGGCTAATGGCAGCCAAATGACCCTTAGGGTGTGTTTGGTCCGAAGTCGGAATCGATATCAGAATCGGAATGAGAATAAGCTGGAAACGGAATCGGAATGATTCATTACCTCATTATGTTTGGTTCGCCACCTGAATCAGAATCGGAACCATTCTTATTGTTGGTGTTTGGTTCAGATAGATATCAGAAATGTAATCAAATTAATATATCAATTTTATCCTTATAATATATTAGTTTAAATTCGAACTAAAAATTAAATATTAAAAATTTACGTCAAAATTTTAAAATGATGTCAAAATTTAAATATATTTTTTAAAAAAAACTAAAATTTGAAATTGAATGGATAATTCAAAATATAAAACTAAATTTTAATTTATTGAAAATTCAAACTTAAAATTATATTTTCAATTTCAATTTGAATCCAGAAATTTTATTTAAATTTTAAATAAAATTTGAATAAAATTTTAGATTTTAAATTAAATTTAAATTTAAATTCAAGTTTATAAATTAGATTTGAATGTTTGATTGAATTTTAATTTTTAATTTAAGCTCAAATTAAAATTAAAATTTAAAAATATAATTTTTAAACTGAAACTTATATTTTAATGAAAAAATAAGTTTTAAAAAGTTAAATTTAATCCGAACAAATTCATTCCGCCTAGATTCAATTTCCAATCCGGCCTCGTAGGCCGGATTGAAAAAAAGGATAATTGAGGGATTCCCATTCACCAGAAAATCGGAATCGGAATCGGAATCAAAATCGGAATGTAAATCCCGCATACCAAACACGGACAAAAGGATTCATCCATTCCGATTCCGGTTGCAGGGTGAAAAAGAAGCGAACCAAACACGGCCTTAAACTTTTGTGCTTATCCCATCTTTTCCGAATGGCAGGACTTAAGAGTGGTATTAGAGGAATTTGATATTTATATAATTGGCAATTAGTAGAAAAAATCAACAAAATTTTTCAGTCACGATTTAAGAGATTGATTAAACTTAGGGGCTGTTTGGTTGCACGCATTTGCAACTGCAGTGCAGTTGCAAATGCGTGCAGCCTTAATTCCTTTGTTTGGTTTAGTGTAGTTGAGTTCAACTGCTGCAGTTCCAACTATACAAGAAGGTGCAAATGCTGCAGTTGGAACTACATCCAAATGCTGCAGTTGGAACTACATCCAAATTGGCCGTAGTTCCAACTGCAGCAGTTGGTGAGGGATAGGATTACCCACAAATTAACAATAATAAATAAATAAATAAATAGCTAAATAAATAAATAATATATGTATATAGGTAAATAAAAATACTTGTAAATAAACTCATACTAATAAAATTTTTTAGACAATACAAGCTTTGTGCAAAAAATTAAATTTTTTAAATTTATTTTATTTAAAATATAAATATAGTTTTTTTTAAAAAATTTTTATAGAATGTGATCGTGTATGTTAATTTAATAAGTTTTAATTAATTATAATTATTAAATTTGATAAAAAAAAATGAGAGAATCGTTTAAATTTTAAAGTTTGATTTACATATTAAAATTAAATAAATTAAAAATTTTAAATGTGTCGATTAATAAGTTGAAGAATATTATATATATCTACTTATTTATTTATAAATAGTAAATTTAAATGATTAATAAACTTATACAATTATTTTATGTTTAGTGAAGATAATCTCACCACTCTATCTGAAAAGGTGACAAAATTCACAAATATAACTATCAGCTTCATATTACCAAACAGAAGAAAAGTAACTGCAGCAATTGCAACTGCCTAAAACCAAACAGACTAGGTGTAGTTACAACTGCAGCATTTGCAACTGCATGTATTTCCAACTACACTGTTTCTGCAACTACATCCAACCAAACAGCCCCTTAAAGAAAGTGCAATGTTTTTCCAATTTTTTGATGTTTGGTGGCTAACTTTGGTAGTGCTATAGTTTAGGAAAGTTTGGCGTAAAGTTTCCTCTATAATTTTATTAGGGAGAAGCAAAATCTATTCAAGTCGTCATAATTAAATGTACCAAGATCTCTTTCATTCAGGGGCGTTTGATTAGATACAATTATAAATACAATATAGTTGGAGATGCATGTTCTTTGATTGAATATGGTAGAAAGCACAGTATATAAATAAATTTTTTGATTATATCCAGTTAAGAAGTGCATTTGTAATTTTTTTATTTATTTATTTGATATAGGGTAGTGAGATTACCCTCTATATAGAAAAAAAAAAAAAATTTGTCTAAAATTTTCTAGGTAAGTAAGCTTACCTTTTGTTTAAAATTGCTCCTTCCAACCGCTAAAGTTGGAATTGCAACTAATTTAGAAGTACCTCTAACTACTTTAGTTGATCCATCTCATGCAGTTCTAATTATATTACAGTTTCAATTACATGCAACCAAACAGTCCCATAGGCAATTCTTAAACTGGTTTTTCTTGATTGACACCCATTCAACTCTTGTGTTTTTTTAGATTTGAGTAGTTCTGTTAAATGCAACAACTCTGTTCTCGTAACAATTTATCATTAACTAATAATAAAATTTACAATATCACATGTTCAGTAATGACCAGAGCCATTTCATCTATAATGGAAATCAGCGATGAAATAAGAATCTCCGCCATAACCAATTGTAGTAAGTTAAATGAAATAAATACGAGAACCAATATCAAAATGTCCTACAAGTGTGAGGTTCCACCATTCATTTTCTTTAGCTTTATAGCAGGATGAACATGTTACTACTGATACATATAATTATGCGAGAAATGGGTCGCGTTGACAGAAAAAAGTGATACAAAAGACAGCAAGAGCCACCATCCACACTCTGCAGGAGCATTCGAGTCCAGAGAGGTTATTGTACACTGACTGTAACTTTAAGTGACTCTAGTATCAAATCATCTGCCTGAAATTGCATCTCTTTCTTGTCTCTGCCAATGCTGACATAGTCGGCAAATCGCTCCTTCAAGTCTTCAGGAAGGTTGGTTGTACTAGTCCATCCCAATATCTCTTTTGCTGCTCTTGGTTCCGCATAGAAGTGCTGCAACACATCATTTTACATGAAAATTTAGATTAATATTGTCAGATCGTTGGCACTAACCATTAATCCCAAAAGTTCGAGTTATTAGAAATACGCAACCAATTTACTTAAAGCATACAGATACAGCGCCCATTGGTCTCGATTGTGACTTGGCCCAACCAGCCTCACGCCACTTCGAACATGACTTAGCCCAACATGATCTCCTGCCACAGGGCATGATGCTGGCTCATTTAAGCCAACAATGCCCCCTCCAGCACCTGCACACATTTGCAGCATGTGGGAATTGAACCCATGGCCTCTGGCTCTGATACCACTTGTTGGATCGTTGGCACTAACCATTAATCCCAAAGTTCGAGCTATTAGAAATACGCAACCAATTCACTTAAAGCGTACAGATACAACGCCCACGGGTCTCGATTGTGACTCGGCCCAACCAGTCTCACGCCACTTCGAACATGACTCGGCCCAACATGNTGGCCTCCCGCCACAGGACAGGATGCTGGCCCATTTAAGCCAACAAATATTGCCATAGAATTTAACTTTTTTTGGAACAAGAAAAGAAAAAAGAAAGAAAAAATAAAATTTCCATTTTGCTGGATTTTCAAAACGGGTATTCTATGCTCGCTTTGTAGCTTTTAGAATCAAGCCGTCCCCTCCATTATAGGAGGACGATGCATAGTTTTGGACAATCAATCCATTCTTTTGAAAGTATGCAACTGTTTTGATGGGTTGCGTTCGATTTGCGGACCGGATAGCCTGGTGCCGTTGTATTCTTTTCTCAAATAGGGTATATCCCCATTTAATCAAAAAAAAAAAGGAAAAAAGAAAAAAGAAAGTATGCAATTGTGATTCAAAACAACTCATTGAACAATCAAAATTGTGGATTTTGATTTCTCTAGAGGAGGTTGGGGCCAGGGCATAAAGCAGGCTTGGGATTATAATGCAACAAAATGATGTAGGAAACATTACCATATTGCGAAAAGGGAATGCCTTTTTCGCGTCGATCCCAACAGCCTTTGGATCATAGTGAACAATCTTGAGTTCGCAGCCTGCAGCTTGAGCACAGAGCTTCGCCAATCCATCAAAAGTCACGGCACGATCACTCACGCAGTTGAATATTTTGCCATTTGAAGAAACAGGTTCCTCGACCGCAAGAGTCAACATGCTGGATAAATCCCTCACATGTGAAATGTTGGTCAGTTGCATTCCTGATCCAGGGATCGGAATGGGCCTTTTGCGAACAATTCCTGTTATGTGCGACGAACAAGTAGTTAGCAAAGTTAGAACTTAAAAATAAAAAAAAATGCCTCATCATAATAAATCTTTACACTTCAAATTGAGCTTCTTGTTATCTTAATCCGACACAGCAAGTTGTTGGAATAAGAGCAATCCATTAATTAAAAATATGTATTTGCTTAATTCTCAAAACTTGCTAAAATAGCATGCTTGTAATTACGGTATAGTTGTTGATATGCAATGCACTCGCGGCAATTTCATTATTACCAATTAAATTTTACTGACACAATATTCTGATTATGATGCAATGATGAATCCGAATTTCTGATTTTGATCTACAACGCTAGACCATGCTTTATATTAGTCTGATTGCCATTCTTCTCGGGCCATGTGACCTAGATGATTGTTGCTAATACTTTGGTTTTGCATGTTCTCACTTATTTAAGCATGTACTCTTATCCATGTTGACAAAAAGACGTTTTTACTGGGCATTTTCGTTGTTCATCGTTGAGTTAAATAAATATAAGCAAATATTTATAAAACAGAAATAAGCAAGAGGCAAATATTTATAAGCGGGATATAACATGAGCAATGCTAGAGTTCTTACGATCAAAAAACCATTCTTCACAATCTTTGTTGTTTTCTGATCCAATCATATACTGCGGACGGAATACTGCCCAGCTATCAAAAGATAGACCTGCGATGTATTTCTCCACTAACACATGACCAGCATCACTTTTAACAGGGTCCTGCATGGTAGTTTATTCATTTCTAAGTCACAAGGTACTTCCCCACTTAGATAAAGAAGCACTAATAATACAGGAATGAAGCATCAAAATTGGGAGCCGTTAACTACTATCATAAATCGATGTTTCCTTTCATATCTTTACCATTACAGGGCAGGAGACTTGTATAGTCATAGATCATTTTAACCTGATTACAAGACCAGGTCTTACCATGTAATTGTTTGTACTCTCCTTTCGTGAATAATCAAATTGGAGAGAACATTTCTTTTCTCCTCCATATTCCATTTTTCCATGGTATCAAAGCTAATTTTTAAATCCCTTTGTTCGTGTGAGGTCACGCATTCGATCCCCACCTTTAGCTAATAACGGGTTAAATTCCCGTATTATATTTTCTATCCCACCTAACAAATCCAAATGCTTTCATATCTGCCATACAAGCGAGTGGGAGAGTTAACTAGTCTATTTTCTACCAGATCGATCTTTTGGGTAACATGATCAGTGTTACAGAAATAACAAAGGACTATGTACATTTTTCATAATAAAAGGTTTGCTTCCATGTCACCAACTGAATCCACCTAAATCATAGTAGACATTTAGCTGGTGCGTGTTTCTGAAATTTACAAGATAGAAGGCTACCATCCATCTACAAATCAAATTATCTATGTATTTCTCAATGAGATGATATTGAGAAGGTCAACAAAGTACTGAAGAGATGAAAAATTTTCTTGATGCAATCAAAGAGGAGACCTATCGACGAGAGTCTACAGGAAGAGTAAGTTGCTTTGTTAAGTACCTGTAATTTCATACATTAAAGCCTAGTTTATAGTTCCTTTTATATTTTATGCAACACAAATGCTATGTGATAGACTTTTCTTTCTTTCTTTCCTTCTTTCTTTCTTTTATTTTTCCCCAAGACGAATTCTATGTGATAGAGTTTTTATAACGACCCGAACCACTAAAAATAACAACTCATTAGGCCCGAACCACTAAAAATAACAACTCATTAGGCCGAAACCACTGAACCAAAATGCTTAAGCCCACTTATTATTACTAGGATCCTATATCACTATATTCCTATTCACAAACACTTTCCCACCCAATGCCATATATGCTGATGGAGTGCCATAAGAAAACACCAAGGTCACGGAGTAAACGGCGAATCCAAACTGTCTCAGCAAGCGTATATGCCACAGCGCGATACTCCGCTTCAGAACTGGAGCGAGAAATGGTGGGCTGTTTCTTAGCAAACCAGGAGATAAGATTGGACCCGAGAAAGACGCAATAGCCAGAAGTAGAGCGACGTGCATTGGGACAACCAATCCAATCAGCATCGGCAAACGCCACAAGAGAAGGATTGACACAGCGAGAGAGTGGAAGACTATAAGATAGGGTCCCTCGAATATAACGTAGAATACGCTTGACGGCTTGCATATGTGGTTCACGAGGCGTCTGCAAATACTGAGCAACAGAGTTGACAGCATACGAAATATCTGGTCTCGTGAAGGTGAGATACTGGAGAGCACCAACAAGCTGACGATAGACATAAGGATCGTCAAGAAGACGTCCCTCATGAGACGAGAGGCGAGAGGCCAAAGAAAGAGGACAAGAGACAGGCTTACAATCAAGAAAGCCATGGCGTTGAAGTAGTTGATGCGCATATTTGTGCTGAGTCAGATGAAGACCAGAAGAAGACGGAGTAACCTCAATGCCCAAGAAATAATGGAGCGGCCCGAAATCCTTCATAGCAAATTCACGTTGTAGGGTGACAATGAGAGCCTCCAAAAGAGAGGAGGAGTTGCCAGTGATAATAATATCATCAACGTATAAAAGAAGAACGAGAGTGCCAGAAGAGGAATGAGAAACAAACATCGAGGGATCCGTGGTACTACCGACAAAACCAAGTTCAGAAAGAAATGAAGTGAACCGCTGAAACCAAGCCCGAAGGGCCTGCTTAAGACCATAGATTGCCTTGCGGAGACGACAAACGTGATGAGGAAGAGAGGGGTCCACAAAACCCGGTGGTTGTGCCATATAAACCTCTTCAGAGAGAATTCCATGAAGAAACGCATTCTTCACGTCAAGTTGTCAAAGAGACCAACCAGAGGATAAAGCCACGGAAAGAACAGTACGAATAGTGGTCGCCTTGACAACGGGAGAAAAAGTCTCATCGAAATCAACACCTCGTTGTTGTTTGTAACCCTAAGCAACAAATCGAGCCTTGAGACGCTCAAGAGAACCATCCACCTTCTGCTTTACCTTGTATACCCATTTACATCCAATGAGATTAACGGAAGAAGGAGGAGGAACGAGATCCCAAGTAGCATTAGTCAGTAAGGCATCAAATTCCTCAGCCATGGCAGCACGCTAACCTGCATCCTGAAGAGCTCATGAAAAGAAGTAGGCTCAGTAGGAAGAGTAGAATGAGCAGAAGCAAGTAAGGAAGTATAGACCCTGTGGAATCCTTAGTCATAGAGCGAGTGAGCATAGAATGGGTACTAGCAGGCAGCGGAGCCACAGAAGATAAAGGAAAGGAGACAGTAGCAGGCTTAGGAGGTGGATTATCAAAGGAGGTAGGTGGCACATCAGTAGCGGATGGAGAAGGAGCAGCAGGACGGCTGGCGTGTCGTCTGGTATAGACCCGGAGCTCAAATGGACCGACAATAGTGGCAACATTCTCAGGACGAACCTATGGAGCATCAAAATGCAAGCTAGAAGGAAATATTGATAAGTCCTCAGACGGTGAAACCGATGTGTGTGAACCAATATCAGGAGGACGACATGTGAAGTAGAAGCCAGAAATTGCATCAAGAGTGGCAGGACTTTCACCCAGTAAAGGCGGATTAGAGAGAAAATTTTGAAACATTTGCAAGTTGGAAAATGAGGATGAGGAAGAAGAAAATTTAGATAGACAAGAGTAAGGAAAAACATGTTCAACAAACGTAACATGGCGAGGAATAAAAACTTTACCGATGCTTGGATATAGACAGCGAAATCCTTTATGTTTGTCAGAAAGACCCAAAAAGACACAAGGAAATGACCGGGGAGCGAGCTTGTGAGCTGCAATGTCCTGTACATCGGGATAACATAAATATCCAAAAACTCTAACAAGTTGCAAGTCAGGAGAAGCACAACCGTGCAGAATGTCATATGGCGATCGTCCTTTTAAAACAGTGAGAGATGGAATTCTATTCACAAGAAAAACGACAGTTTGAATGGCCTCAGCCCAGAACCGAGGAGGTAAACAAGCTTGAAAAAGTAGGCTTCTAACAACGTTAGATAAATGCCTATGCTTCCTCTCAGCAAGACCATTTTGTTGAGAAGTATAAGGACAATAAAATCTGTGAACAATGCAATTTTGTGAACAAAGAGTAGAAAACTTCTCATTTACAAATTCAGTGCCATTGTCAGACTGGAAAATTTTTATCGAGCTATGGAATATGTTTTCGACCATTCTTTTAAACTCCAAAAATTTGTCAAAAACTTCGTGTTTATATTTTAAAAGATAAAGCCAAGAGAATCGAGAGTAATCATCAATAAAAATAACATAATACTTGTAGCCAGAGAGTGAGGGAATAGGTGATTGCCATACATCCGAATGAACAATATGAAAGGGAAAAGCGGATTGAGATTCTGAATCATTAAACGAAAGTTTGACATGTCATCCGCCTCCAAGGTTCTATAATTTGTACTTCTGATCTCACTTTGTCATCTGTTTTGCATGTCCTAAGTTTTCCAAATAATCTTTTGTCCATTAGTGCTATCACAAGAGACCTTAATTGTAAAGTAATTTTCTTTCCATCTCACTGTATTTTTGAGGAATTGGAGACAGGGAAAACAATTGGTCGTGGTAAGATGTATGATGGCCTTTATCTTCTGGAGGGAGAGATAGGGACTAGACAGCATATGGCACTTCAAACGGATAGCTCTGCTTACGGGGAGATTTATTTATGGCATTTGAGATTAGGACACCTATAATTTAGTGTTATGGATAAATTGTCTCTAAAATTATTTGAGAAATGTGATTCTGGAAAGCTTAAATGTGATGCTTGTGAACTTGCAAAACATACACGTGTGCTTATTCCTATTAGCATTCATAATACGAGTACTTCTCCATTTCATATTATTCATTCCGATGTTTGGGGTCCTAGTAGAATTTCTTCTCTTTCAGGATACAAATGGTATGTCACGTTTATTGACTGTTATAGTCGCGTTACTTGGGTTTACCTAATACATAGCAAAAAAGAAGTGTTTTCTTGCTTCCATATGTTTCATCAAATGATTGCCAATATATTTGATGCAAATATTAGAATGTAAAGACCAAATAATGGTACAGAGTACACTGAAAGTAACTTCCAAAAGTATTTAATTAACCATGGCATAATGCACCAAATAAGTTGTGTGAACACACTAGCACAGAATGGGGTTGCTGAGCGAAAAAATAGACATCGCCTCGAAGTAGCAAGATTTCTTTTGCTTGCTATGAATGTACCAAAGGTCTATTGGGGAGAAGTAGTCCTTTCTGCAGCATACCTTATAAATAGAATGCCACTGCAAATATTAGGCTTTAAAACTACACTAGAGCAGTTGATAGGAAGTTCCGAGTATACTGTTCCACTGAAGGTCTTTGGTTGCACTTGTTTTGTGCATCACCAGTAGAGGACAATTGATAAACTTGATCCCCGAGCCTTAAAGTGTATTTTTATTGGATATTCTGCATCAAAAAAAGGATACAAGTGCTATCATCCGCCTACAAGGAAGGTCCATACAATTATAAATGTTACTTTTAGGGAGAATGAAGCATACTTCCCAGAGAGTCATCTCTTTAGGGGCAGAATGTACATGTTGTTGAAGAGATGAATATCAATGCTCAGATACAATTGCCATGGACATCAAGTATAGTAGATGAAAAGAAAGTAGAAGGAGAGAAAATTATTAATGAGGAAAAGGAACAAAATAATAGAGCAGAGTGCAGTATCTGGAATTTTAAATTTGAGGAAAATTCAACTTTAAATTTTGAATCTGAATTCAACTATATATGTGGGAATGAGAGAGGACAGATATTTTTGTGAATAAGAGACCAATTCAGGCAAAACAAAATCGTGGATTCAAGGGTTCGGCAGTGTTGAACGCGCCGGCGCAATCCGTTCGTAAATCTGACGGGCTGATCGTCTGTAATCGCATGATAATCGAGGAGAGGTCGAAATTGGGGAAATTCGAATTCCGGAGAAAAACTGTCAACATTTTATGTGCCAAATCGCGCAATTTCATACGTGATTGTGCCTCTGTGCAATTTACGCGTGTTGTGAGGGACTGGGGTAAAAATTTTGGGTTGTAGTGGCATTTTCTGCAATTTTTTTGGGTGTTCAAAGAGAAAACCCTAGGTTCTCTCCTTTCTCTCCCGAAACCCCAACTCCTTACCCTCTCTCCCTCCCACAGCCGCCTCCACCTTTCTCCTTGGGTGCGCCGCTCGCAGCTCGGCCACCGGCGACCCTCCCCCAGCCGCCGCACCATCTCTCCCCCTCTCTCTCAATCTTCTATATATTCTCTCACTCTCTCTCCTTCTCTCTCTCTGTGGACCGAGCCCTAGGAGAGGCCTGCATCACCCTTGAACCTCTCCTCATATTGCTCGGACACCGGCGGCCTCTCCGGCAATCTCGTGCTCCGTCGAACGCAGCCGCACCCGTAGGAGCTCCTCTCGAGTACATCTTGGATAGAGGTGATCCACACCTCCGCCGCGCTGCTGCCGCTGCCGCCATCTTGGGCCTTCGCCACTGCCTCCCTCTGGCCTCAGGTGACTCACCATCGCCACCCGGTGGCTTCTCCGGCCGCTGCCGTGCCGAGCCACCCAAACCCGAGCCCGAGCCCGAGCCCTAGCCGTGCGGGCCTTACCATTATGAGGCGCCGCCGCCGCTTCCCGCCACCAGCCGAGGAGAGCACGAGGCTCCCCTACCCCTCCGTACCCGACCCCAGCCAACGCGCACGCCACCGAGCCGTCGGCGGCCGGCCGGAGCCAGGGTGCTCCCTACATGTTACGATATATTTTATCTATATTAGGATGTTACGATATATTAGGATATTGTGTATTATTGCCTTATATAGAGTAGTATCATTGCCTTCTATAGAGTAGGATTATATAGTATGTAATCCTAGTTATACTCTTACTATAGTAGTTATTGTTACTATAGTAAGACAATCTCTTGTACTATATATATTCATTAATACAACTCAAGAGGGTATGCACTTTAGCCCTTCTTTCATGGTATCAGAGCGGGAACCCTAATGTGGGGATATCAATGCATAGCCATCATCCACCATAAATCTCACCTTTTTCTATAGGTGTCTTTTCTTTTGGTTTTCTATTTTCCCAGTACTGCTACAGTACTATCACTACAGTACTGCTACAGTATCATTGCTACAATGCCAACGCTACAATACCAGCCCTACAGTACTGGTGCTACAGTGCCTCTGCTACAGTGCCTCTGCTACAGTATTTCAGCCTTTCTGTGATTCCTCTTTGCTCCTCTAGTGCCGCTCGGACTGTCCTTGTAACACACTGGACCTTTGCAAATTACGAGGTTCGAGTGTTTGGATGTATTTCGAGCTTTTCCACACTTGGTGGAGGGTTGTAGAATGTTTTTCGACCTAAAAAGTTCGAAAACTGGAATTCTGGACAGTCCTGAGAGTTTTTACTCTCGGGGACCGGTCCCTGAAAGGAGAGACCGGTCCCCCAGTGAGCAGTGTTGCGACAGCCTCGGGGCAACCGGTCCCTGGCGGGCGAGACCGGTCCCCGAGCGCCCCTTCGCAGTGAGAGACCGGTCCCGCGCAGGGAGAGACCGATTCCCGAACGATGGTTTTTCGGGTTCGCAGCGAGAGACCGGTCCCTGCTGGGGAGAGACCGGTCCCTCTGGGCGAAAACTGCCCAGTTCGGGCTGATGTAAATTTGAATTTTTGAGGGGCCTCTCCGGATTTTGTTACACTAGATGGGCTTATTAGCCATTTCCTCCTCTTCCCTCTCCCATTTTCTCATTCTCACCCCCCTCCCTACACCTTCTAGAGAGAGAAGAAGGAGAAGAAGGAGGAGAAGAAGAAGAGGAGCTTGCTTGAGGGAGCTTGGAGCTCAACCCCTTTCTCTCATTTCCACCCTTGCAAGGCTTAGAGCTTGCTTGTAGAGCTTGGTGGAGGACCAATCTTCAACCCTAGAAGATTTGGAGCTTGCTTCGAGGCATCTTGGGAGGTTAGTACTTGGATTCTACCCTTTGATGCTTGATTTGGTGGGTTTTACCATTTGGAACCCTAGAATGGGTATTATGGTTGATTTTTGGGGCTTTTTGATTTAGGGCTTTTGAGGCTAGATTGATTGGATTAGAACCTTCCTTGGGCTTGGATTGGAAGGGATTTAGCTCTCTTTTGGAGCTTGAGAGAGATTTCCTACACATTAGGTGAGTTTTAGCCCTTTTGCTAAGTTTGTTAAAGTTTGATCTTATAGTTGATCGTACTGCTCGTGTATCTCTTCGCTCGATACTTTTAGGGTATTTTGAGACTCGTGGACAACTTCGTTCGGCGAATCGAGGGAGCACGCGACGGTTCGATGGGTTTGACCTAGCCACACAATGAGAAATTCTCATTTGTGATGAATTAAGTATCATTAATTGGAAAAGTATGCATAATCATGTTAGATATATTTATTGTGAATTTTAGGATGCTTAATATGTCTATGTTATGTGTAATGAAAGTTCAGACCTCCATGTAGTAGAGAACTAACATGTGGTACTCGCATATGTTTGGCATCCTATTGAGACTTGGAATTATAAATCCCATTGTGAAAATGAGCATCTTTTGCATGCAGTTAAAGTTATTCCTATATTGAACTTGAGGGTTCTTAGTAGGCCATAAAGAGGCTCGGGGACTTGTGCTATTTGTGAATAATTGGGCTAATGTCATGAAGGGGCATCGAGCTCGGGTCATGTGTGAACCTAGTGGATAGTGCCATTGAGAGAGTTGGATATACTTGTTCATTAAAATGTCTATGTGTCATAAAGGGGCACAAGACTAGTAGTATTGAAACTTCATGTTGTGACTTAAACTAGATCTTCGGAATGCTAGTGACTATACCATGTTAGAGACATGAGGATTGGGTACTTAAGACTTGGACTATGCTTGCTTGCCATTTGTGCTCATTCGCACATACTTGTGAGGGTCGCTCCCTACAAGCCGGCACTCCGGAGTTAGCCTATGCGACTTATGTTCGCTCGTGCGGTATTGAGAAGCCTACGGGGTCGAGTGGGACAAACACATTCCAAGAGTAGGGATGTTGGGCTACCACAGGCACTTAGGCGGCACAAGCTGGACTACCTTTGGTAAGTCCTCAAATTGGAAATGGAAATCGACACAGGGTTGAGAATGAATAATCACTACTAGATAGGATTAGTAGTTGGATTACTATGACGTACTTATAGCATAGTATTGAGATAGGTATTATACTTGATAGTCCTATTTATTGCATCATAGTATACTCATTACCATGATAGAGCATATCCTTCGTACATTGTCATAGTAGATCATGTTACCTACTTGTTCGCTATGTTGGGATATAGTATTCATGCTTGGACATACTTCATTTGAATGTAGTAGATGTACAACCATTTGACATCTTGCTTATGTGCAACATAGTAGTTTAGCATTTTACTTTGCTTTCTTAAATGCAAACCGTTTCTTTTATTATCATTCTCATTATTGCTTATAGTACTTACCCGTTCCTTTTGGGGCCTAGTGGTGCACTGAGCTGAGGTCAGTAATTGCCCACTGGGAACTATAAATTATAGTTTTCACGCCCCCTGTTTTCTGTTTTCTTTCAGAGCCTTCCACGCCGGGAGAGGCTAGGGACCGTGGGAAGGACGTCGCTTCGAGTTAACCCTTCAGAGAGAGACGAGCTTAGGTGGTCTACCTCTCGACGTATTTTCTTTAATTTTTGCGAGAGGTTGAGGGTTTCACCAGTGTACTAGAGACCACCATTTTTGCACTTTTGAGACTGATAGTGTACTACTTATGGTTTCTTTTATTGTCTAGCCTTACTTCTTTACTTTGGTGTAGATGATAGAACTTTACTCGCTCTGATATCATTAGTTGCTAGTTATTTTACATCTTTCTATTTATTCTACCTCTTGCTTTACTTTCGCTTCTTATTGTAGACGCCTTATATGTGTAGACATATGGCGGGTCTGGGTACGCTACCGGGAGGGCCTCCGCCGGTCCCGGGGCGTGACAGTCCTACTGTTGGTTGCTCGTATCGCTCGGTTCTTTCCTTGGTGCGGTCGATCTTATTTGGTGATAAGTGGTTCCTCTCATGTTGGTAGAATTTAGGTTCTTTTTTTATTCACATCCGCTACATTCCGATTTATCTTTCTTTCTTATCTAGTAGTGGATCCTTATCTTAAGGTAGTAAACATGTCTTCTTCTACCTCAAATTTGCCAATTGTTAATATCAAAACTCTCATACCACTAGAACTCACCGATTCTACATATCTTGTGTGGAAACAAGTCTTTCTTAATGTTCTAGAAAGTTTTGATGTTACAAAACATGTGGACGGAACTAGTGTTGTGCCTTCTCAGACTATCGATACTGCTGATAAGAAGGAGGTTATAAATCCTGAATATGTGAGTTGGAAAAAGAACGATACTACTATACTTTCATGGATTAATGCCACTTTATCTCTTAGCATATTACATATGGTTGTTTCTAGCTCACCTAAAACTGCATATGATGCTTGGAGAATTATTGAGGCATATTTTCTTGATAAGACTGCTTCCACGGCTTTTTCTCTAAAATCTGAATTGCGGAGCATCAAGAAAGGCTCAATGAGCATGAGTGATTACATGCAAAAGATCAAGACGATTGGTAATGCTCTTCAGGCGATTGGTGAAATCGAGTCAGACCATAATTTGGTCATGACTGTTCTTCTAGGGCTACCTGAGGAATATCGAGGTTTTGTTAGTGCTCTAAACACACACAGAAATAAGCCAACTTTTGAACAACTTCGTCCACTCTTGATGCAAGAAGAAACAGAAGTTCAGCGTCGCACTAGTGTGACTACGTCCTCTGCTATTCCCACTATTGACAGTGAAGCTCTTTATGCCAATCGTGGACGTGGTAATCGTGGAGGCCGTGGAGGTAGATATCGTGGAGGCCGAGGACAACGTGGTAGACACTATTCTGGTCGTGGATCTCCTGAAATCTACCCACAGTCTCAACCTAATTATCCTCAACAATCTTACACTCCAAATCAACAACCATATATTCCGAAGTCCGGCATACAATGTCAGATATGTGGAAAGTTCAATCATTCTGCTCTTCAGTGCAGACAACGCTTCAATCATTCTTTCGCTGCTGATGAAGTTCCTCAGACCTTTGCTGCTATGAACCTTCACGAACCCGGTGAGGAAGTCTGGTATCCGGATACCGGAGCATCAAATCATATAACCGCAAACTCTGGTATTCTCTCATCTTCTAAACCTTATAGTGGGCATGAAAAAATTCTTGTTGGTAATGGAAATTTACTTGATATTACTCAGACAGGTGAAACTCAATTGAATACATCTTCTAACTCTTTTGCTCTAAAAAATGTTCTTGTTGTTCCTACTATTAAGAGAAATTTACTTTCAGTGCGTAAATTCTGTCAAGATAATAATTCTCTTTTTGAATTTGACTCTACTGGTTTCTCTGTGAAGGACAAGGAAACAGGGAAGGAGCTTCTTCGATGTCCTAGCTCGGGAACATCACTTTATCCAATTTCTTCTAGACTTGCAAGTGTAGGGAATAAGCAACAACTAGCTCTTATTGCATCTAGATTTAGTGGAGATGTCTGGCATAGACGGTTAGGTCATCCTAGTCTTCCTGTTCTTTCTACATTTATTAAAAATAATAAAATTGTTTCTGATTCTGCACTGAAATTATCTGTCTGCAATGCTTGTAATATGGGAAAACATGTTAAACTCTCATTTCATGATTCAGAATCTCAATCTGCTTTTCCTTTTCATATTGTTCATTCTGATGTTTGGCAATCACCTGTGCCCTCGGTTTCTGGATACAAATATTATGTTATTTTTATCGACGATTATTCTAGATTTTCCTGGCTTTATCTTTTAAAATTTAAACATGAAGTTTTTGACAAATTTTTCGAGTTCAAGAAGATGGTTGAAAATATATTTCATAGCTCAATAAAAATTTTTCAATCTGACAATGGTACGGAATTTGTAAATGACAAGTTTTCTAGTTTTTGCTCACAAAATGGAATTATTCACCGATTTTCTTGTCCTTACACTCCTCAACAAAATGGCCTTGCTGAGAGAAAACATAGGCATTTATCTAACATTGTTAGAAGTCTACTATTCCAAGCTGGCTTGCCTCCTCGTTTTTGGGCTGAGGCCATTCAAACTGCTGTTTTTCTTGTAAATCGACTTCCGTCTCTTACTGTTTTAAATGGGCGGTCACCATATGACATTCTCCATGGTTGTGCTTCTCCTGACTTGCAACTTATCAGAGTCTTTGGATGTTTGTGTTATCCCGATGTTCAGGACATTGCAGATCACAAGCTCTCTCCCCGATCACTTCCTTGTATTTTCTTGGGTCTTTCTGACAAACATAAGGGCTTTCGCTGCCTCTATCCGAGCACTGGTAAAGTTTTTATTTCTCGCCATGTTACTTTTGTTGAAATTGTTTTTCCTTACTCTTGTCTGTCCAAATTTTCTTCCTCATCTTCCCCCACTACCTCAAATTTTCAAATGTTTCAACATTTTCTTTCTAATCCTCCCTTATTGGGCGAAAGTCCTTCCTCTCTTGATGTCATCTCTGGTTTTTCCTTCACACGCCTTTCTCCGGATGTTGGTTCAAATGCATCTGTTTCACCATCTGAGACTGTATCGACTTTTCCTTCCACCTTGAAAGCTAGGGCATTTTTGGCCTTTTGTGCTTTTTTCGACCACCCAAAGCCTCCCCAAACCTCCGAAAAGAGAGCACAGCAATCCCTGACCCTTGTTGATTGCTATGCTCAACTCGGATCCTGTCGGAGAGGCTCTGTTTTGCTGCAATGCCATCGTCGCTCCCGGTGCACCTACTTCACAACATTTGATGTCACTCCGGCGCCCTCCTTGACCGTTGTTCGTGCTCCGGACAGCGAGCATGGTGTCCGCAACGTCGAGACCTATCCGATGATGCTCTTGCATCGTCCTGGAGGCAGATGGTTGTAGGTAACGACCCTAAACACCTCGATTACACATATTTTGTGAATATTGGAATGTTTAGGGGTTTATTTGCAAATATAGTTGTGTGGGCTGCCGTGGGCAGAACGTGGTCACTGTGTGTGACCCTCTGGACCAGTCGTCCAAGTTTCGAAGCCCTCGTGAAAATGAAAAGGAGGGTTTCAGAGCGTTCTCGGCAAAATCGCCAGTGGAACGCGGTTTCGCGTCGCAATGGGTTTCCAACTGCATGATTGCCCCAAAAATCATCACATAGCCTTGTTGGTTGGCTGCCGTGGGCCCCTTGTGTGTTCGGAGGTGACCGGAGAGCAACGGAGGCTTCCGGTGCCAAAAGTGGACACTTCTGGAAGTCCGGTGGTAATTGGTTGATCGATGATGATCAAGTCGACCTAGAGGCTTGTGTTTGCTGTTCGGACACCCAAATAGGTGTGTTTTGGGACAGCAGGTGACTCCCGGTGTGAGTTGGTGCATTTAGGGATGTTTCGTGGATCCCGGGGGCATATCGGTGCGTTTTTGGGATTCTCGGCGAGTTTGGGGATCGGTTTTGGGAAATCAATTCCACGAGTGACTTGGAGTTTGTGAGCGATGTGTTGTGAGTCTATAGGATTGGACCCTAACTCGGTGGATCTATCGTAGGTCCGGTCGACGATTCTACTCACCTCGGGAGCTAGGTGCGACTGTTGACACAGGTGGGTACTTCGATCCGAAGTTGATTCAGCGGCTCATGCGCGGTAACTTCTTACCTTTTCCTCTTTTTGATTGCATAGCTCATCATGATTTCATGCTCAGTATTTTGCACACTACTTGATGCTCATTGGTCAACTCTACGGTTGTTTCGTTTTGTAGTATCATGATTGATCTAGTGGTAGAAACCCCAGTGATTGATTATCATTGCATGATTTCGTCATTGATGACATTTCGTACTTGGTGACACGGTTATATAGACCTGATAGGTCAATGACATGGAGACACTCCTTTGGGAGTATTAGACCGGACTTGGTCGGATATGGTTGTGGATTATTCTATCGACTTGTTGTCGTTGTTGGCCATTGAGCATATTGCATTGATCGCCATAACTCATGTACATTTCACGTACACCAGCAGTTTGATCAATCGCAAGAGAATGTTCTTCTCCAAAAAAGTGGTCGTACATCCGACCCATGAGCTCACCGGTCCTTTGTTAGGTTATATGTTAGGGAGACCTCAGCGGTCCTTTGCTCGGGTCACATCCCTAATAGAGTAGGAGTGGCATAGCCTGAGGTCTTTAGACCAATATGGCAGGTGATTGGGTATATTTGAGATATCTATTCCGGTTGATGCATAGTTGTCTTGTTGTTTCGTATCATGATAGCGATTACTCATATTATCATTTACAGTTGTTTCATTATAATTATTACTGCTACTATACATGTATGTCTGTTGACTATTATTGTTCTTTACCTTACTACCTTATCTTGCAGTAGTAGTATCCTTGGTGGTTATGGATAGCTGTTATTTCATTGTCGCTGTACCTAATTTACTTATCCTTATCCTCGTTTATCCTTTCCATTTGTCGGTGTGTACAGCTCAGCTTCGTCGGCTTGCGATACCCACTAGGAGGGGAAGACTTGTTTACATGTTCTCATCCCGCACTATTTTTCAGGTGACATAGGTAATGAGGATCAAGACGGAGCGTTAGGACGATACAAGATAGCGTGAGATAGAGATCCCGACCTTACGATTTCAGTTCTGATTTGGTGCTTATTGTGTACATAAGATAGTGTAGCTTACCCCCTATACCTATTAGTAGTTGTTCTTATGTGGTTCAGTTGATGGTTTTATTCGCAGATTCTTGGATGACGTATTTATGAGTTTTGGTTGCTCATGGTTTTTGGAATATTCGTCGTTTTCGCAAATAATGGATTTCTACCCCTCATGGTAGCTTGTTTACTTTAAAACAAAGGTTCCCATGCGAGAAATGGTTTTCAAAGTGGTTTTTGGATTTTTCATGGATTTTCGAAAAACTAGAGTTTCAAGGTAAATCCTTCGGGTGGGAGGCACTTCTAACTAATAGGAATGAATGCGAAACTTGAGAAATGATAATCTCTATGAATCGTGAATGTTGTTAGCGTGAGTGGTATGCCTTGGTTGTCATTTCTACTATGTGCTACGTCGTGCAAATACAGGGAAGACGCTGTCCATTTGAACAGAGAATTTTGTGTATTTGTGGCGGGTCTGTTGCACGTCTTTGGGGTTAAAAAAACAATTATACGTTTTCCACTGGTTTTCCTTAAAAAGAAATGGCAAAAGGACCCCAGGGTGTGACACATAGGGGGAGAAAGAAGTCAGTGAGAAAGAGAAGAAAGCAGATGCAAGTCAGAGAAAAGAAAAAGATAAAGAGAAGGGTTGGCAGGTCTATGCTCGAAAAGGAGGAAGAGATAAGGCCATTCTACATCTATCACCCGATCAAGAGCCAACATCGAATCCAATTTTAGTTTCACAGTCTTCCTCAATTCATGGTCAGTCACCTTCTCCACATCATTCTAATTCTAATAATGAATTTGTTGTCGATGATCTTGATATTCCTACTCATGGTGAGTCACCTTCTCCATCATTCTAATTCTAATAATGAATCTGTTGTCGATGATCTTGATATTCCTATTGCTTTGAGGAAGTGTGTTTAGGACCACTACTAGTAGATATTCTATTTCTAATTTTGTTTCTTACAATTCTCTGTCACATTCCTATAAAACTTTTCTATCATCTTCATCCTCTGTGCCTATCCCTCAAAATTGGAAAGAAGTTTTAATAGATCCAAAGTGGAAGAAGGCCATGATTGAGGAAATGAAGACTTTAACCAAAAAAATAATACTTGGGAATTGATTACACCCTGCTGGGAAGAGACCTGTCGATTGCAAATAGGTACTTAGCGTAAAATATAAGATCGATGGAACTATTGAAAGGCATAAGGAAAAATTAGTTGCAATAGTTTTTACTCAAATGTATGGAATTAATTATCAAGAAACTTTTGCACCAGTGGTGAAATTGAACTCCATTCGAATTCTTTTATCTTGTGCTGCTAATTTTGGATAGGACCTACAACATATTGATGTCAAAAATGCATTCTTACATGGAGATTTGAAGGAAGAAGTATATATGGATATTCCTCCTGGTTTTTCATCTCAAGAAATTGAAGGAAAAATGTGTAGACTAAAGAAATCACTATACAGCCTGAAACAGTCACCGAAGGCATGGTTTGATAGATTTAGTAAAGCTATGTTACTATTTGGATATAAGCAAAGTAATGTCGATCATACAATGTTTATTAAATATAAGGGTGACAAAAGTACTATTTTGATTGTCCATGTTGATGATATTATTGTAACAGGACATGATCCTCTTAAAGTGGAAAATTTGAAGAAGTACCTTGCTAGCGAATATGAAATAAAAGATCTTGGCAAACTCAGGTATTTTTTGGGAATTGAAGTGGCGAGGTCCGACAAAGGCATCTTCATATCTCAAAGGAAATATGTTAGATTTACTTCAAGAGACTAGAATGTTAGAGTGCAAACCAGAGACTCACCAACAGAGACTAACCACTGTTTAGGAAATTTGATCAGAGAAGTTATCAACAAAGAAAAGTATCGAAGGCTTATCGGAAAATTGATCTATCTTTCCCACACTTGACCTGATATTGCATATGCTCAGTGTTCTAGGTCAATATATGAATGATCCTAGATCCCGGTGTCTTAAGTCAATATATGAATGATCCTAGATCACCACATTTGCAGGCTGCTTATTGTATATTGAGGTATTTCAAATCTTCCCCGGGTCGAGGGTTGTTGTTCTCTAGAAATGGCCATTCATAGATGCTGATTGGGCAAGGTCCCTAGACGATAAACGGTCGACTTCAGGATACTGCACCTTTGTAGGCGGAAATTTGGTCATTTGGCATAGCAAGAAGCAAACAGTTGTTGCTAGATCAAGTGTTGAAGCAAAATATACAGCTATGTCTCATGGAGTATGTGAGCTTTTATGGCTCAAAATGTTTATGCGCGAAATTGGAATAGAAGGAAAAGGACCATTGATGCTATATTGTGATAATAAAGCTGAAATTAACATCGGTCACAATCTTGTATGAAATGATCGAACAAAGCATATTGAGGTTGATAGAAACTTTATTAAGGAAAAGCTAGATAAGGGAATTATTTGCATGCCATTTGTCAAGTCTAAAGATTAAGTGGCAGATATTCTCACAAAAGGGCTCAATAGTGTTATGTTTAAAATTTTGTCTACAAGATGGGCATGAGAAATATCTATGCTCCATCTTGAGGGTGAGTGTTGAGTTGGGACTCTATTTTATTTTGTTGCTTTTTTTGGGCCATTGTGTGTGTGTGTGTGTGTATATATTAATGAAAACGGGATTAGGGCTTGAGAAGCCAACAATCCCTAGTTTTATCTTCTCCTAACCTTCATCGCACCATGTTAAATTTAGAAATATTTAAATACCATTCTTTACCAGCTTAAGCTTTTAGAGAATAACGGTTGTTTCATATTATTTAACATGTTCATTTGTAGACAAACTTACCCAGTTTACCTAATTTTGATACGAAAAGTATGTGATTGCCTAATTGCATATTTTAATAATTTACTAGAGACTTTAGGTTTGGAACATATTCACCGTGTGTATAGTGTAGGCATAATTTTCATTGAATCTTTTGCTGAAAGAAAGGAGGGACTGGGAGCTCCATCATAAAAACACTAAGGCAAACACAGGGGAAAAAAAGGAAGGAATAAAAAAAGACAAAAAAAAACAAATTATATCACATACCCCTTCAACATGAGGAACCTCATCACTGGTCTTGTAAATTCCCGCACTGCTAATGAACAGAAATTGACTGACATTGGCAGATTTTGCCCAATCTGCCACTGGCCTGCATTTCATAATTGATATTAGAACAGTAGTTCTAATGCTGATAGCAAGCAGAGCATAAACCTTTTGACTTAACGGTATCTGTTTAAATACTGATGCTTAAAGACAAAATTAAAGCAAACTTGAATTTACATAATGAATTACTTGGCTCACACCTATACATATATTGCAAATGCTAAGTATTGAATATTTGTTGGAAGTTATATGCTTAAAAGTCCAAAACTTCTCCTGTCATGTGTATTACTTTTCAGAACCATGATCTGTAGTAATAAGTAGTTACCAAGATGAACTCTTCACACTGAAATTGAAGAAATGTAATGGACCAAGAGAAAAAGAAGAGAACAATAGGAACAAGATTTGATTAATTGGTTCTATCTGGTGATGTTTGATGTCATGAGGATCCTTTATCTATCCCAGAACACTGTCGAATATAACACAATTAAAATACTGTTCTAAGTAGATTAGTTTTTAGGGGCAAACAGCATCAAAGTCTGTATGAGAAAGCCAGTCTTTCACCATACATGTAACAAGTGATGTCCTGATTGTCTAACAAAACTGACTTTTCGAGACTAATTTTAGTATAAATTAAAACCTTCTTGCTCCTAGCAGACAAAATTCTCCAGCAAATCCTTACATCCCAAATTCTTTCGAGGTATTTGATCATTCTTTTGTTTCTCCAATCAGACCACTTACGGTAACAGCTATCTGGTAATTCGAGGTATTTGATCATTTGTTTGTTTCTCCAATCAGACCACTTACAGTAACAGCTATATGGTAAACCTTTAGGTATCGTTAGGTTCGGGGGATAAGCAAAAAGTGGCTATTCCACGGATAGGTATAAATTGAGGTATAAGCGAGGATTAGATTAATTTTGTGTTTGGATGAAAATTAGGTTATTCCTGAGAAAAAAAAAAAATTACGTTTGGTTAGGTAAGATGGAATAAAAATTAAAGTGGGTAGTTATAAATAAAAAATAATGATATTACCCACTTATTATATTTGAATTTGAATTTTTAAATTCTAAATTTATAATTTGAAAATTAAAATTTTAACTTTTAAATTTTAAAATTTGAAATTAAAATTTTAAATTCAAAATCTCAAATTTTCAATTCAAAATTTTAAAATTTGAATTTCAAACTTTAAATTTAAGATCAAATTTAAATTTGAGAAATATAAAATATCAAATTTTAAATTTCAAATTTTTAAAATATTAAAATTTAAATTTAAAAGTTAAAATTTGGAATTTAAAATTATAAACTTTAATTTGAGATTACAAATTATAAATTTTAAAAATTTAAATTTAAATTTTAAATTTTAAATTGTTAAAATAAAAATAGGGGTGGGAACAATTAATAAAAATAATTTATCTAGATTTATAAATTTGATAAAAATAAATTTTTTAATAAATTTATAAATAATTAAACTTAAATTTAATAAAAATAATTTATTATAATATTTAAATATAATTTATTACAAAATTTATTACAATATTTAAATATAAATAATATGTATTAATATAGTACATTTAATAATTTTATAATAAAAATAATGTATTAGAATATATAACATATTATATTTATATAATTTAGTTTTAATTCAATTTATAATTTTAATTAAGTTTGAAATTAAGCATTGGAATAGCACTATTCCACCAAAATGGTGGAATAGCAAATCTCAAGCTATTCCGGAATAACCGGGAATAGCAAGGTTTGACCGGAATAAATTATACCGCTAAAAAATTATCTCGTTTGGCGGAATAGCGGGGATAACTTTCGTTTTCCCCACTTATCCTACAAACCAAACGGAGCCTTAGGATTTGTTCGAGAGCCTAGACATCTTGTTAAATAAGTCTCTTATTTACTCAAAAGCATTGTAGCAGTTGGTATGATTATACCGAGGATTTAGGTGCCATGGCATGAGGCCGTGCCGATTTGCATTGGTCATAAAAAAATATATGTGCCGACACGTAATGGCATGAAATATTTATTTTCTTTAGCAATAAAATATGTCAATTATTTGTTATGTAATTTTATCAACTTTTTTGAACTTTATTGAGAAAAATGCCGATATCTTGCTGGCACGACCAATGGGCACTTTAATCCTTGGATTAGACCTATACAATGCAATAATATATGCAGCCTAAGTCAATTTTTTCAGAATAAANTGGGGGCGGGGGGGTTAGGGTGGGTAGGTGTCTTACGATTTGAAAAATAATAAGAATAAGAATAAGAATAAGAAATGTCATTGCTCAGATCTGGCCTGACATGCATCCATGCATACCCGTGAACATGCCATTGTCTTTTTACTCTTCTATCAAACAGCTAAAAGATTCTCGGTTTTGCCCGGTCTATTTTAGGATTAATCCATGCCGTCAATTCCGACCCCGTAGGGATAAATTGCCTGGACCTGATCCGCAGCATCAGCCATGGACCACTTAATAATCTATCCTCCATGACTTTTTTTTTTTTTTTGGTTTTCTAAAATCATCACTATTTTCGAATTTTCGATAGACATTCACTCGGGGTAGAGTTGGTTTTAGAAGAAATTGGATGAAGATTGGATAGCCTGATTGTCCATATTCAATTTCGTGGATCAAGTATAGAAAATAATTTCTTAAGACTTTATATTGGCGCAGGTCAGTTTAAGATATCCCACTTGCGAAAAAAAACTTAGTGAGAAGCCGAGCCCAATGAAGCCTCATTGAGAAGTCATCGGTTCGAGACTACGTGTTAGTTTTGTCTCTATTCAAATATTATAATTTTTTTTTAAAAAAAATTTATAACAATACATTTTAGTATTAAAAAACACCCAACATATTTTAAGATTGAGAGAAAACTAACTGACAGTTGATTAGACCCCCCTAAGGAGGTGCCTCACTGAAGTTTTATCTTCATAAAGGAAAAATGTCAGGAGAGAACTCCCCAATGAAGCCTCATTGGCAAGTCCCGTTGGCTTGCTGCACAAGTTGTGCTCGGGCTAGTGTACTTGATTGTTTCCTTATTTGTATTTGGGCCATTATTGGTTTGTGGGGGCCCACACTTGCCTTGTCCGGCCCAAAAAATAACTGCGTACCGGCCCAAACCAACAGCCCATACACAATGCTCAATTCCTTATGTTGCTCTTTTATCCTGTTATAATTTTCTTTATTATTACTTACCTTTGTGTTTAGTTACGTGTAAATCTTAAGCAATAATGAGCTCTCTGCTATGTGATCTAGGTGGTCGCTAATCGCCGGGAGATTACCGGGCCGAACAGACAATGAAATAAAGAACCATTGGAATACTCACTTGAGCAAAAGGTCACTAACAATCGACGACCTAAACCTCAAGTTGAATCACAACCTTGGGCTTAGCCATATGCACCGCGATTCGAGCCAGGGCTTTGCAGCTGCCCAGCTGAGGGGCAATATCGCGGAATGGCTCACAACCAATGATTTCGAGCCGGCAAACCTGTCATCTGAGTTGCCCAAGTTCGAGTTCGATTTCGAAACGCTCTTTGACTTCATGCCGCGGACATGTGACAACCAGAACGTTGGCGGCGGCGGCGGCGGCGGCGGCAGCAGCAGCGAGCTAGGAGTGAAAGATTACGCCATCATAGGCCGCGATGGTTATATGATTAATGAAGATGATGGAGATGGATTTTTCAATCTAAACCATTTTGGTGATCCGCCGCAGATTGGTGCACTGGACCAGCTTACTAATTTTCAGGATTATGTGCTCTATTATTTAGAATAAATGTACGTACACTGTCCCTATTAAGCTAAACAATTTATTATATAAATGTATATCATAAAATTGCTTTTGTTTCTTTCTAATTCATCGGTGTAATTCACTTGTTCTAATCTTCAAAACCAGTTTGAATTGAGCAAAAGGACTATTTAAGTCCAGATGTAATTTTTTTTAAAGCAAGTTTTTGTTTGACTAAATGGCATAATATTTTAAAATAAAAAGAAAAATGCTGTTAGTCCAGAGGCAGTTATTCCATTTCGATAGCTTAGTATTGTTGGACTGAAAATTTCTCATTTTTCTTTTCTAACAGGAGATGAAAACAGTAATTACATGATTTTCATTTGAATAATTATAACATAGAAGTATCTTTTCGGGTAGAATTATTTAAGAACTCAAAAACATTTTTGTTTCTAGTAAAATATCTTCATCAGTTTAGTTTACTTTTATATAAGAAGAAAGAAAGCATGCATCAAATTAGAATTTTCTTTCTATTTTTCGGAGCTCGAATGTTTATTTTTAACCTCCTACTGTGCTTACTATGCCAAAAAATAAACTTTCAAATATAAAAGTCTTACTAGTATTTCAGAGATTAGATAAGCAGTTTGTGAAGGAAAAGCTAAATAGTCACTCACAAGTAACTGGTTAAAAGGGAGAAAAGGGTGAATTTATGGGGCATCGAACTATCCCTTTCTTGGGCACGAAGAACATTTCCAGGGGTGGAGGGGCAAACTTTTTATTTTTTTTTAGGCCCAAAATCCTACTCAGAGTAAGCTTATTTATCACGGTTGTGACACCGACAAGTGGGCCCCCAGGATGAGACAGAGCCCTTTAATTAAAAAAATAAAGAAAAGGCCGACCCGTCTGATTCGGCCACGTGGCAAAGCTGCTGGATGGATCGCAACCTTTACTTTCTTCAGTAATCCGCCTTTGCCTTCGCTTTCTTCGAAAACCTCGATTTGTCGCGCCGTTCAAAGCACTACTCTCGCCGTTAAGTCTCCGTCATTCCCAAATATTTAAGCAGCGCCGCCGCCACCACCAGCTACCTCCGGTAGCCACGCTCGTCCTTTCGGGAAACAAATTGCCTGGAACCGGTCCCCTATCTCAGCCAAGAAGAGACATGGCCATGTGAGGTCCCAAGTTGTGAAGGATTTCGTTGTTGGCGCCTGAAGTTTCAAGTTCGAATTCTAATTGATTCATATTTCTAATTAAATTTATTTTTTAAAGCATACTATCTTTCTCTCTCAAAAAAAAAAAGAAGAAAAGACATGGCCACAGTTCAACTACAACTACTGACTCATAAGCATTTGTTTGGTGTTGAAAGCTACTTAATATTTTGAGATAAATCCAATTGGTATTGAAAGAATATAAATAAATACTTAAATGGTGCGTAGGTATAATTAATTATTCATGTAAATAAATAAATATTTTTGTATGCGAAAGACTACATGCATATTTTTCACAAGCGATGTATATCTTACATCCTTAAATTTAAGAGTTGAGAAAATCTTTTTAAGTTTATGTTAAAAAAATATATATTTAAAAAGACAGGTAAATATAGATCACATAAATACTAGAACGCGAGATTTGTGACAATATGTAAGCGTATGGATAGTAATTGTCTTTTGCTGTAATATATTGGGCCAGGCAAAGACAAACACGGTTAATTGCATCTAATGGCTTAGAGTTTCGAAGTCTTGGGAAATCAGATTTAGAAAACTGGTCCATGATGGTCTAGGTCTAGGCAACAATTCCCCAAAACCCGTTACGGCCGTTAACAGGGAAACCCAACTCAAACAAAAAAAAGAAGAAGCCTGCGGAGTGTACGGTATTAATCGGGTTATGGTAGAGATTTTTATACTATGGAAATTGGCTTTGGCTTGAAATGCATCTCATGCTCTCTTTGGGATCGTAAAATTTTGCAAAATTCCTCCACCCCAAATACGGCACTATTTTTGAGGATCTTACAACAATTCTCGTTCTTTATTGTCGTTGTTTCCTTTCATAGTACGGTTCGAATTCTTTCCCGTGGCATCGCCTTACTTTAGAACAAGAATGGAGAGACGGCAAGCAAGACAAAGGTACGAAGATCCTACCTACAGCTTATGGAACAGCCTAATTATATATAGTGTGCGGAGGAACCGAATGAAATTAAGAGATGGAAAGGGATTACCTTAAGGTGTCTTTGGTTCGCACCATCTTTTTAAGATTTCTAATAATTCAATAAAAATAAAAAATAATGACAGTGTTTCACTAAGCATATTAAGTAATCTAGTTGATAATATTGAATTTATTTGGGCATGAGATTCATCCCAAAGTATTAATCTCATTCCCTTAAGGAATAGTAGGTATCCTTATATTAATAGATTGGGGTAATTATAATATGTCTAATTTCTTTCTTTTTCTCTACCCGCCGACTAATTGGTATTATTTTTCTTTACACTCTAATCTCATATCTTTCTCTAAACTTATCATTTTTTCTCTAAAATTCAACTATTTTTCTCTCTCTAAACTAAGCTTTCTCTCTCCCTCTTTTTCTAAAATCTCAACTCTCTCACTCCCTCTAATTTCGACTTTATTTCTCTTTCTATTTTTTTAATTATGCTCTCTCTCTCTAACCTATGCTCTCTATCCCTTTTTAAAAAAAATATATTGAAATTTTTTATAGCATTATCTAAAAATAATTAAAAAAATAAATAAATAAATTGTATATTTTTTATAATCTTAAATAATATGACCGTACGAACCGATCACATAAATATCATATTCTTAGTAATAAGATGAATAAGAATAAAATTTTTAGACATCTTTTTATTCCTAGAAATCTTTTGTAATGCGAACCCGACGCGCCCTAAAAAATAGTAAATGTGACACAACATTCAAACCTGCACATAATTGACTAAAAATGATACGGTCTCTTAAGTTGACGGATATTAATCAGATAAAGTACAACTATGAAAATAATTAAGCGTGTTACTCATTGACAGTCTGAGATGACACGCATTCGTATTATATGCTCAAAATCTTTGACATATATATTAAAACTGTTTGGGCCATTCCTTTAAAAATCCACAGAGAGCTTCTAAATTGGATCAGCTAATTATTTGACATGCATATAAATGTACCATAGCATAGCATTACTCTTTTCCAATTGATGGAACCAAAATATGCAGCAAGACGGAGCCATCTTTTTCGTTTGTGTTTTTAAGTTGTTTTATTTTTTGTGTTTTTTTTTTGGATCTTTACGAAGTAAAATAGTGATAGCATTTTATCTTTTTCTACTTCTTCATTTTGATTTCAAAATGAAAAAGTATTTTGCACAACAAACAAATTTTAGCTGTTTGCGTATTTCAACACGGCACTTTCGTATTAGTTCTTTTTTGCTACTATAACTATTATTTTATTCATAAATTAAATTTTTATTTTCGTGAATTATAATTGCTAACCAATTAAACTACTTTACCCCCCTATATATATAAGCAAAATAAAATGGTGTAAAAATTGTAATCTATTATAGCATTACTCCTTTAGAACACATGGACTTAACAATTATGAAAGTTTCTGAACTTCATGCTAGATTATCAGGACCCACTTTTCTTCTTTAGCTTACCTTTTGGCTTTTGCCCTCTCCAACCAATAGGTCTCTTTAAGATAGCTTCCCAAGAGACTACGAACGATCAACATAATCAAGTGGTCAAGACAGATCAGGTATTCATTTATTGGCGATTTGAATTAAAGGAACACTTTGTTGGAGCTATGGTTGTACTTGCATATCGGACACTTGAAATTAATATGGTATGCTAAGTTATTTTCCCTTGTCTCCCTCCACTAAAATAGGGCGGAATTGTAGGAGTCACGTGCTAAAAAAAGAAAAAAAAACTCAACATCAAGAAGATTTCTTTGTTGGTTAATCAAGTTATTAACATCTAAAAATATTTTCGTTAAGAATGTTAGTTTTGTTAAGAATCTTAGTCCTCTATAAAATATCAAATGAAATGTTGATCAGCACGCATGGCATTATTGTGTGACCGACACTCTTTAATTAGTCTCCAACCAAATAATCTCGCATCAAACCCTCGACGGATGTTAGAAACCTCTGGACAAAAGTTTGCATCCTTGCTGACACACAGAAGAGAGTACAAGTTTTGTCTCTACTTTCGACCGTCTGGTGGGTTGTTTGAACCGAGAGAAACAACATCCTCTTCCGTGCTAAGTAAACTAATCCTTCCCGAGCTTTAGACCGTGTCAATCTGCTGATGGCCGATTGGAAAACGTAGTAGTAGTAGTAGTAGTAGTAGTAATAGTAGCAGTTGCTATAGTGGTGGTTATAGTACATGTAGTAGTAGTAGTAGCTCTTCCTTCTCCCGTACTTCGCTTTTTTCTAAACTTTGTTTTTTGTCTTATTCGTCTTTTGTTTTGTCTCATCCATCTTGTTCCATCCTTTGGAAGCCTTGGCTGCTTCCATTATATAAATCTAATTTATTTTTCTAATAAATGAAGCAGATAGTTCGCTATCTAATTCTCAAAAATATATATATATATATAGAAAACACCTATCAGCTGAAGTTTTTAGTTTGCGCCCGAGCCCTCTAGAAAATTTTATATTATTAATTATATACACAATTTTTTTCAAAATTATCAATTTAAATTTTTGGATTTAATAGGTTCGTCACAACTCACAACTTTTCTCTTTGGATCCCGGTTCTTATCTAGGTTTAGCGCAGGTATTTGAGTCTACTAGAGTCTATGGTTATAGTGCTGAATTTTTTAGTATAAATCAAACTCAATTGAACTTTCAAATCAATCCAGTAAACATCTCTTACGATGGTTTGAGGGCTAAGAGGGTAAAAAAAAAGTATAAAAAAAAATAAAAAAAAAAAAACAAACAATGCACTCTCGTATGAATAAAAGATCCCATTCAAATGGGGGTTAACTGTTGATCTGCACCGTCAAACTCTGAAGGGAGGATATGACAACTCGCGTCAACAAAGAAGAAGCACGTCAAATCTCGTGTTGCATTTCCTTAAGCAATTTATTACCCTCCGTACGCCTAGACATCCTAGCCGTCCAATTTCGCAGGATACCTCGCGATCGGTTTCCAACCCCGTGAGGTTCGCTCGACTAATCGGACGGTCGGGATCGAATAACGGAACTCGGCACTTGCGCGCATCCTCCGCTCCATGCGATCGAGACGTAGAAATCAATAGTGCCCCTGCGCCCCGTCGTCTCCGTACGCCCATCATTGGGGCCCACACAATCGAACGCTAGTGTCCGTCCGATGGGACCCATCGCAAGATTTGACCGCTCATCTCTGCGCTTCGCTCAGAGAACGAACGACTCAGATCGACTCCAAATCACTCCCTGCACCGAGTCGATCAAATCATCCGCAGACCACGCGAGGCATTGATCGGATCGCAGAGGAGGGGTCTACGGATTATGTGGCGGACGGTGGCTAAGCGAAAAAGCACTTCAACTGGTTCAGGAATGCGACGGAAAAGAAAACGGCCGTTAAGGAGGCTATAAGTAGGCGGTGAGGACGGAGAGGGGCGCCTTTAAGTATAGCTTGTGCTGCTAATTTGGGCTGTAACGTGAAAACCGAAGACGGGGAGAGCAGAGTTTCCGTTTTGGGGCCACGTTCGAACCCGCGCCGAATTCTCGTCGCGATTTGGATCCAATCCGCCGACTTGAAGAGCCGCATTCCACAGATCCCCTCGGATTTCCCCTTCCCCAATTCTCGCCGCGTGTCCACCTCCTCCCCTCTTTCTATCCCCCCATTTTAGTTGGAGTTACAAGTTAGAGAGAGAGAGAGAGAGAGAGAGAGAGCGGGGGGGGGAGAGGGTTATTATTTATAAGCGAGGTTAGGGTTCCGTCCCCGTCCATCCCATTCTGGTGAGTTCTTGGAGAGAGGAAGCGAAGATCAAAGAGGTAAGTTAGGTCGCATTTCGAATTCGATCGCATTTTGATCAGATCTGAGTATATCGTCGCTTTATTTCACCGATTCGGATATTTTGCTTCCTTTTTCTCCTCTGCTTCGTTGGGTGTGTTTTTGGAGATTTCGACATTTCTCGTCTCCTGTTCATGTGGTCTCTTTTCATTGATTCGGACAATTTTCAGGTACTTTGTGCAAGAATTTCGATATCCAAATGGAGGAATAGTTGAGCGTGGGAAAGCCAAATCTCGTGTCGGCGTGGAGCCGCGGTGAGTGCTCGTTTTTTATCCACTGATCAAAATTTACTCCTACTAGATTTAATTTAATAGAGATTATATAGGAGTTAATTAATTTGTCGGTTGTGAAATGAAACTCTCCGTGCTGCTGCGACACTGCAGCAGCGCCTCTGTGATGCGTTACCCATGCATATATATCTCTGCTGCCGCTGCTGCTGCTGCTGCTGTTCTCCTCTGGCGCAGCTCTAGCATGCAAGCGGTAGTAATAGTAATAGCTCATTAGGGGAGCAGGGGACAGAGAAGGAAAGAGAGAGAAAGAGATAATGGAAAAAGAGAGACCTACCTGTTTAGCCGATCCGCGCGATAGAGATTCCATTACCATAGGTCGGGAAGCACTGGGCCCCATTCCCCCACTCCATACCCCCCTCTCTCTCCATCCTCGGAGATCGCGCCGCAACTGTTTCCGAGGAGAGAGAGAGAGAGAGAGAGAGAGAGAGAGTGTGGGGGGCGTAAATCTCATACATGGGAGGTCTCCCAACAGAACCTTCTCTATCGCGTACCCAATATTTTACTCGGATCAATCTATTATATCTCATCTTATTCTATTTTGCAGTAGTAAGTACTATATTTATTTAAGGGGATGCTCCCTCGAAATATATTTCATTTTGTTATCTATAGACGTTGTAGTACGCTATAGCATTATCCGCTACCGTCCATCGCGATGGGTCCCATCGAATTAACGGTGGCTGTTTCCTCACTGGAGATGGGCCCGTGCGCGTACAGTGTGTCTTATGCTGTTCCTCTGCGAGGTGGTGAGCAGCGTCGAAATTCGGAAGCGGGAGATTTGTCTATTTCCTGGCGTCCTCCTCTGTCTCCTCTCCGTTTCCCGTTTCCCGTTTCCCGTTTCCCGTTCCCCCTCGTCTCCTCCGCTTAATTCGATTCCCCCCCACCCCTCCCCCAGTGTCCGGGAATTTTGGGACGGGATTGAAAGAAACTTTGTTTTCGGTCAGATGACCTAAATGCCCTATCGAATGGTTTTTGCGATCCTTTGGAGGAGAGGGTAAAGATGTAAATGTGGTCTCTTTTTTTTTTTCTTTTTTTTAATTGTTGCAGGGGCAGGATCGGAAAAGAAGAGAGAGAGAGAGAGATCAGGGATCGGGAGTAGGGATCAGGAATTGATCAATTGTAGGATAAGATGTTGGCCTGCATCGCGTGCACGAAAGAAGGCGGAGAGGACAGCGCGCGTGCTGCGGCGACGCCCAGTACCAAAGATGCCGTCAAATCCCTCACCACCCAGGCATGTTTTTATTATTATTATTTTATATTTATATATATATTCCTACACTCTTTAACTCACTACTAACTCGCTCACTAAATAGTCTTGCATGAGTAATTAATTAATTAATACTCTATATTTCTATTATATATATATATATATATATATATATATATATAAAATTAATGCTATCTATATATTCTGTACTAGAATATAAATTTTACATACATAACCACATTAACCTATTTGTCTTGTCATTTTTTTTAATTACTGAAATTTTAAAGATTTGTCAATTTTTGAATGCAGGAGTGGTTGAATTAATACACTTTATATAATACGGAGGTACGGATAGATAGCATTTTGTTATAGGTAATTATATTCTTGTTTCTATATAAGCGGAGATATTCATAATCGGGGGGTTTAAGGCTGACATGTGGGGGCCCACAAGTGGTGATGGGGGTCGAATCGTGCAGTGCGTTACCCGGAGGGATTGAAAACGACCGAGCTGATCAAAACCAAGAAGAACCTAACCTGACCTGACCAAGACCTGATCTGACCCCACCTCGCCAGTTTTACTTGCCCAATGCCCCAAACGTAGCCTGTTTTGCGACCTGTCCCCCTCCCCCGCCAGGCTAGCCCACTACTCTGTGTGCAGGGCCTGCTTTTGACATATATATATATATATATATATATATATATATATATATATATACACACACTCCGTGTACAGGGCCTGCTACACACACACACACATTTTAGTAGCGCATGACACACTTTACTATGTGGCATTTAAATTAGGTGATGTTATATGTATATATATATATATATAGAGAGAGAGAGAGAGAGCGAGCGCGCGCATTAACATCGATATGTCCTTTTCTTTATTAGGCATTTTTGAAGCAAACAGGATGCAGGCTAATAATAATAAACGAGAACATTAAATATGAAATAACTAAAAATATATTAAAAAAAAGGTGGAATGGGGATATGGGAAAAAGGTCGGTCAAGGGGGGGGAGAGGACGCAAGGAAGGTCCCTTTCTGTCATTCATATTCCACCTCGCGGTGAGGTTCGGAGAGGGGCGGATCTCTAGAAACGAGAGAGACAGAGAGAGAGAGAGAGACAGAGGCTTTTGGATGTTCGCCCCAAAAAGAGTGGGGATGGACTATGGATGATGGAGTATGAAGGGGGGACTGGAGTAGTACTCTATTTTTACTTTTGACCTTTTTTTTAATTTAATTTATTCTCTCGTCCTAAAGAAGCAGCTTATCGTGATTTGCTCTCTCTCTCTCTCTCTCTCTATTGAAGAGGGGCTTTTTGAAAAAGAGAGAGAGTGTGAGTAGGGTGGAGGATTAGTAGATGTGGGTGGAAAGAGATCCGTTGGATGTTGCAAAGGACACATCCACCCATCCCCACGAAAAGAATAAAGTGGCCCGGTCCATTCATTTAAGACACAAGTGGTCCTTCCTATGCAACTACTATGCTGCTATGCCCTATAAGAGTATACACAAATAGACCTGTCATGGGCTAGAAATCCAAGCCCAAATATAATATATATATATATATATATATATATATATATAAAATTTAATAATTAAATTTTTATGAATAGATATGGTGACTTGAGATTGACGCATCCTTGCTGTTTTACTGATTCCAGCACGCGCGTCGGTTGCGAAGCATTATGCCTTTTGCAATGCTTGGCATTTTGTCCATCTGTGGCGTGGTTTTCTACTAGATGACTTTTAACCAAATTGAATGGGGCTGGGCGGGGTTTCTTTTCTCCCCTAATCAGAGCAATTGATGCGAGCGTATAATTTGTAATCCATACGGAGAACAGTCGCATTGTTTTGCATTCACATTGTTCCGTGGGCATCAGTCACCACCTTTATTGCTTAAATTGCTTAAATGGGGGAGACATTGAGGGTAGGTCAAGCCGTAGTTGTCCCACCAAAAACGTTTATAATAATAATTTGCTGCTAGCTAGCCTAGTTGTGTCGACCCTAAACTGAGATTGAATCATCATTACTTGTTACGCTCATATAGCGTACTGGCTTAAGCTCATCTATTATATAATTAAGCCCTTAAGCAAGGCCTATATATATATATATATATATATATATATATATATATATATATATATATATAGTGTCGTCATCGTTAATTCTTAATTCAAAGTCAAAGTCTAAGTAAAAAATAATAAAACCCAAATTACGTGACGTGCTTCTGATCATGCATGCATTGGATTGGGAACTGATAACAGCTGAAGGATATGGTATTGAAGTTCTCCGGATCGCACCGCCAATGCAAAGGCGGCACGGCCGGGAGCTCGTCGTTCCGCTCCAAGAGCTTCCACAACCAGCGCCGCATCCACCGCAGCGGCTCCTACCCGGGCACCGACGAGGACGAGGGAGCCTTCTCCGACGCCGGAGGAGGGGGAGGGGGAGGGGGAGGGGGTGGGTACGCGTATAGCTCTAGCTCGACGCCGGCGTGGGACTTCACAAACGTCGGCGGAAGCGGCGGCGGCCGATGGGAGGATTCGAGGTATAGGACGCAGTGGGGCTCGGCTGCGGCCGCGGCGGAGGTGGTGGTGATGGAGGATGACGGATTGCCGAAGGAGTGGACCGCCCAGGTAGAGCCCGGCGTCCAGATCACCTTCGTCTCCCTCCCCGCCGGTGCCGGCAACGACCTCAAGCGTATCCGATTCAGGTTATTCTCCTTTTGCTTACTTGCATTTTTCTTCTTATTCTATATATATCCTCTGTAGTTGATACTACTGTCACTGGTAATCTGATGGGGGATGTCATATGTTGTATAATTATTTAGTAATAATAATTAATAATTACTCACGTACTAATTAATGTTATTGTTATTTTTTTGGGGAACCGAAAAAAAAAAAAAAACGAATATATAGCCGGGAGATGTTCAACAAGTGGCAGGCGCAGAGGTGGTGGGGGGAGAACTACGACCGCATCATGGAGCTCTACAACGTCCAGAGGTTCAGCCGCCAGGCTCTCCCAACTCCGCCCCGCTCCGACGACGGCGACGTACGTTCGTTCCCGTTCATTCACTATATATTTTGGAGCTTTACGCTGTGTAGCTTTAATTCCATCGTATCGTATTCGTTTTATTACTATATATAATAATAATAATAATAATAATGCCACTCCTGATATCTCTGGGCCCGCCCACTACACAAGGCCCAGCTAGCTCGCCTCTCACCATCCACGGCCCCGCACTATTGATTGACTGGTTGGACCCCCTTCGGCTAGATTTTAGCTAATAGTGATGCAAAAGGAATTATATAACCCCTGCTGGTACTGGCCTACTGGGACTCTGAAAAAAGAGTGGGGGGGTATTCTGAGGGACAGTGGTTGCTCCATCCAAATTAAATCCGAGCCCAGTGAGTCGATGATTCCCTTTGCATCTCGGTCTTGTGAGTCCCTCTTAGTAGCCCTATACCATTATTATATAGTAATAGTAGCAGCAACGGCACTTTAGTCTGATTAAAGCGCCGGCTTATTCATTAGAAACGCAAACTGCTTGTCTGATGCACTCAAGAGAGGCGTCTTTCTTTCTTCTTCGTTTTGGCAGAGGGAATCGTTCTACTCTCGGGTGGGCTCTACCAGAGGCAGCCCCGGGATGCCGACGCCTCCTCATCCTCTGCCTTCTGCGGGCAAAGAGCGGATGGTCTCTCGGAGCGCACACAGACATCCGCAGCCGCAGCCGCAGCCGCAGCCGCCAACTGCTTACGGCAAAGCAGCGTACTACTATCCGTCGACAGTGCCGGATCCTTCTGATCACATCTTCCCTCCTTTCCTCAACACCCTCCATGCTGGCATCGGTATTGGAGGAGGCGCCTCCGCCGCAGGCACTTCAGGTGTGAAGGTCGAGACGTCGTCGGTGGATGCTTCGAGAACCACCACGTCGTCTAGAGACGAAGCCTCGATCTCCATCAGCAACGCGAGCGAGCTGGAGGCGACAGAGTGGGTCGAGCAAGATGAGCCCGGCGTGTACATCACCATCAGGGAGTTGGCCGACGGCACTCGGGAGCTCCGTCGGGTCCGATTCAGGTAAATTTCTCATTCTCACGCAGCCAATGTTTGACAGCCTCCGTTAACCCAGTGTAGTAAATTGGTTGGTCGTACTTTGCATGTCTGCAGCCGGGAGAGGTTCGGAGAGATGCATGCCAAGGTGTGGTGGGAGGAGAACAGAGAGAGAATTCAGGCTCAGTACCTTTAGAAACAACAAAGCCCCCATCCTCGAGTCAGTATTTAACATACCATTCGAGACTAACCTTTTCTCTAGGAGCAAGATCACCAACAGTCATAAAGGAAATTGACAGAAAGATACCAAAAAAACCACCAAAAAAGAAAAAAACACAAGTCAGTAGAAAGCAGGAAGAGAGATTTTTGCCTCCCCTACCTCCCCTCCCCCTCTTGCATTTAGGAGCATATAGATGGATGGATGTTCTTTCCTTTTCCTTACCAGAGACAAGCGAGGAGCTCTGCTCGCTTTGTAATATGTTTTATGTCAAGGCTGAATTTGGTTTTCCGTCTTACATGGAGCCTATCTTTGTCCCAACGAAAGTATATTACTAAACAACAAGATTAAAACACAGGGAGTCACGCCACGCCATTACGAAAGTATTGCTAAACAAAACTAAATTAATAAATAAATTCACACCTTGAATTTTTGAGCTGTTTCCACAGTTTGCAGCTGCATGATATGAGGAAAATACAATTAAACTGTAACGAGATAGAGCAAAAATGAAAAAGCGAGGATCATGCAGCATGCACCTTGAACAAGGGAAGGGATGATGCAGTGTGGACAGCTCAGCCCCAACAGCTCCCATCGCCCACTCAGGCACAGAAAGGAAACTAAAATTGCCGCTTTCAATAAACTGAACTGGTCATACAACTCAACAAAATACATATTAACTAGGTAAGATGTGATTGACGGCTATTCATGAAACTAGATAAGCATTAAAAAGGCGCACAATAAAATTTCTCAAAATAAATGAAGCAGGTAGCGTGCTACCTTTTTCTCAAAAAAAAAAAAAAAAAAAATCTCAAAATAATTTACTTTCTGTATAACAGCCGACAGCAGTATCTGTCAACTTGCGATGCCTTTGGCGCATCAAGCACCAATACACATCTGTATATATCCCTTTTGTTCAGCCAAAGATTGCTAATTGAATAAAGTTTCTCCTTTTCAACCATAAAAAGCACCAGTAAACACACCGTAATCAACAACAAAAAAAAGAAATAAAAACAAAATACTGAACAGAAAGAATGCATATTTTCAGCAGCAATGACACGGGATCTAGATCCATATATAATTTACTGCTGTTGAGCATACAATTGCGATAGAAATAACTGAGACATGCAAAAGTTGCCATAGCGTATATTTTGAGCATACTCAGCTGTTGACTATTCCTCAGCATGGCTGAGTTCAAAAATACCCTCCCATCATTCCCATCAGTCAAAAAAGTGAAGGAAATTTTTCTTATCAATAATTTAAAAAACTCTTACCTTATCTTTTCCGTCGGCAATCACCCCCGACAAAAATCCCGGGAAAAAACAAGGATTTTCCTGTGGTTAGAATTACAACGTTTTCCCTGAGTACACGGAGGGAAGTTATATTACATCCATCAGAAACTAATCTACCACCACTATACATGAATCTGTAAACACCCAATTCTCCCAGCCATACCTAAGCCTACCCCGCCCTTCTCCGGCCTAATCACATAACCACCCCTCCTGTTTCATCCGCTTGATATGCCCGTCACTACTTAGCGTGACCAAAGTGCACAAACACGCACACGGCCAATAAACAGCTCCATCCTTTGCCGCTCGGCATGAAAGCAAAACGCGGATTTTTCCTCTCTATACTGGTGGCTTTATCACCTGGAAAAACCAAATTCAAGAAATCTCATCCTATGTCTGTGAACTCTGAAACTAATTCCAGCTCCTCGAGGCCAGCAAGGAAACTAGGATCATACTCGTGCTGAACTAAATCTAAACTTCCCATCTCTTCAAGAAGTGAGTTCATTGAAGGTAACAGAGGTTCATCGTTTATGCAGTACCCTGTCGTACTGGTGGAAATTTGTTGGGGTGAAGGAAGGAGGCATTTGCTGACTGAAAACAAACCTTCTTCATGTGATTCAATGGTCTTTTGTACTTTGGATTTTGGAGGTCTAGAGGAATCAAATGCCAACTTGTGCTTGCCCAAAGAGAGGGACTTTGAGCCAGCTCTATATCTAGATACGTCACAAGTGGGGAAAGCTGATGATAACGCCCAAAGAGATCCCTCACCTTCAAAGCAAGCTTCTGATGCCATTCTGCAAAGATGATGGAACAGAGATCATAAAGTACGATGAGGTAGATTAGCTAAAAAATGTGTTGAGACCATTTCATTGGGGTTCAGGCCCACGTAAGGTAAACTGAGTGACCCTGATTAGGGAACATCACACAAAGGCAAATTAACATCCAAATGAGATAGAAAATCAGAGCGTCATCAGCAACCCCAAAGTGGAAAATAAAAAGGTTGAACAACGCTAGGTTGACTTCTAATCCCGATTCTCCCACATTTTCCACGACAATGAACAAAGGACCAATAAAGATGCACTTGTTCAAGCGTCAAGAATATATGGATGATATAGTTTTACCCCATCTCTCATATAATATAAAAGCATGATATACAAACACAATGAACCAAAAACAAAGACAAAGGAAGCAATAGCGGAACTTATATATGAAAGCATACCTGAATCTATTCTCAGCAATTCTACATGAAGATGCTGCTAACAAACATTGTCCAACAGGTTCTTCAGCCTGTTGAAGTTGTTCTTGCCCGCTAACTGAAATGCTGACAGATGGTGGGAAGGCAAAGTCATTATCAGAATTTTCCATAGGGAACTCCAGAGTTAATTCCAGCTGGTTGATGTGAGCCTCCAGCTTGCTTGAAAGAACTACAGGTTCCTCCTGACGTTGCATACTAACATCAGAAAGGGCCATCATTACTAGTCTACTATTTGGTCTAGTATTCATTGGTGTCACGTTTTCTGTAAGTCTTGTGGACTTATTAGGGTCCGAGAGAAGCCTACAAGAATATAAATCACTTCGCAAGCACGGTATGGACTGGTGAAGTTCGAGGGGCCACTTTGCTCTCCATACAGAAGAAAGTATGGCGAAGAAATGTTTCTGGAGAAGCAATTCATTGTCGGGCAGCTCACTAGTCACATTCAGCAAAATCCGTACTTGATCCTGCCAAACTAATTAGTTAACTCACTATATTTTCTCTAACATCGTAATCTATAACGCCTGAAATGTTTTGTACAAAAAGGGTTGCACAAGTAACCAAGTCAATAAGTGAATAACAAGAGCAGGGTGTTTCATAATGCTTTTAGCAATTTAATTTGCACTCATACAATTTCATGGTATACAGAGAGTAATTATTGCCCATTAATAAACTGGTTCTACTTGTGCTCAAATCACTACCAGAAATTATGATCATTTTATCAGCGCGAGTACCATGCAACACTTCCACAGAAATATACTTCAACAAACTGCAAATCAAATGGCAACCCTCCAGATATTGAGATCAACATCTTGGCGAGGCAAATTTATGAAAGATATGGGCTAGCCATGAAACAAAAAACTAATACACAAAAAAGAAAGTCAAGATTCTAACGTAATAATTTGCATCATAAATGCAATTCAAGCCTTAAAAACTGAGAACTAAAGGCAGTGTAAATGGTTAAATAAAGAAAACTTCAGCAATGTAATAGGATTTCACTATCGTGTATAGAAAGGCTATTTTACTATAAATTACAGTTAACAGATATCATAGCAAACCATTCCTATAATTATTGTTATTCAACAGTATAGAACATAGAATGCTAATTACCTCGGTTACTTTTAATAGAGCCTTTCCAGATGCAGAAACCTTTTCCGTGCTGTCCACTGATGAGATGACATGCTTAAAGAACAGCTCTCGAAATCTCTCACAGCAATGGACAGGATGACGAAATCGACCTCTGTAGGACCCACCACCTGGCACGCCATAAAGTATGTCACTCACAAGGCTCCAATGTGTACCATACTCGTGCACAACTGCACACAGTATGGCATCCTCCTGTGTTGACCAAGAATCTGGAGAGCTATCTTTGAACCAAGTATTCCCCTTCTTCCTTAACTTTTCTGGCTTGACCACCATAATTCGTTTTACAGGTAAATATGTAATGGATATTCTGCCCCCCGTCTTGATTTTAGCAACTGGTTTCGGATCAAGATCATTAGCCCCATCTCCCAACTTTGATTCCTTGGCTGCCACCAGTTGCTTAACGGACGACCCACAATCTGCTACAGAAGTGGTCTTAGATACTTTCTTGAGTTTTTTTGAGCTTTTGTTTGGGTTGTTCTCTTCATCAGATGTAAATGTAGGCTTCTTACGCTTCTTTCTAGGAGACGGAGTAGGTGATTCAGCATAAATAACTTCTGGTGAGAGAGCCTTATCATTAGCAAGCTCAGAATCTGATATCGCTTCTTGATGCACAATTTTCGAATCAGATGCTAAAGATCCTTTCTTAAGAGACTTGAATTTCTTCTTTTTCTGCTTCTTTTTTAACTTGGGTTTGCATTCCACAGTTGTCCCAACCCTGTCACAGCTATTAGACTTGTTAGATAATTTTAAGGATGTACTCTAGAGGGGAGAAAAAGAACCACAAAATTAGGAACAGCAGTTTACTAGTGAATTTAGAATCAAAACCAGCATTCAAAAGAAGAAATTGCAATAGAAAGATCATGAGATGAACATAAATTCTCTCACCTGATTCACTATGTTGAAGGGAACTAACATAGATATTCGATATGGTATATAAATGGTTTGAACCCAATATTTGGAAGCAAAACTTTACAAAACTTCCTTACCTCATATCATCACCGCCTTCATCCTCTGCGGCTTTTGCTTCCTGAGCTTCATATTCTAGTTCTTCCATCAACTGCAAATGCAACACCACTTCAGACCACTGCAAGTAGGAAAGAAGGGAAAAAGGAGAAATGCAAGTGCATACCTGACGCTGAGCTAAAGCTTCAACATGTTGGCGGTACGCTGTAGTTGCAAAATCAGAATCCCATCCTAAATAAAAAAATCACATTTCTTAGTCTTTCATTATGATAAAATAGAAGTACAGCCTGACAATGTAAATCTTTCTTTGACATTGCTATACTGAAGTGCGAATTTAGCGCTCTATAAAGAGATAAATGGACATTAACAAGCAGGAATGGTTTAAGCAATTAGTGAAAGATGAGAAAATGACCACACTAATTGCGGACAAAAAAAATCAGAAAGAAAATATTTCAAGGTAAAATTCATACTAGGAAAAAGAATACTTACTCTCATACACTAAGGGTTCCTGGTCTTCATCAATCTCAGCTTCTAGATCCTCCTTAAATTTCTCAATACGATCAAGCTCCCATTCCTCCTCTTCAACATTCACCTGATATTCCATGGCGGATTTATCAATAATCGGATCCCAAAGGTCCAAAAACCGCATGGCATATCTATCAATCGGTCGAAGCTGGTTCTCAAAACATGAACTAGCATGCCCAGCAGCAGCTGCTGCTGCAGCCATCTGCTTAACATCGGCAAGCATGTCGATTTCCTCATCTCCTTCAGCCAAAGCAAGTGCTTTTTCTTCATTTACATTACATCCAGGTTTAGAAACATCCCCCTTCCTTTCCTCATTAAATTTATCATCAAGCTTCGTATCATCCTCATTGACAAGCTCATCATCATCTAACCGTCCAATGGCCTCCTCAGTAAACTCTTGGTTGTCCACAGCCTCTTCCTGCTCTACTTTTTTGAGAGCCATATAATCAACCTCGTCTTCTGCATGCTTTATAGCAGCTTCCACATCAGCATTAGACAATTGCAGCTTTTCCAAACGAAGTGATCCATTCCCAGAAAAGAGTTCGATTGGATCAAGTTTCTTGAAGAACTCTGTGTTATAACTGCCACTTTGTATGACCAAATCATCAAGAGCGCGTTTCTGATTTGCTTTCTTAAGAATATTTTCTTCAATAGTACTCTCACTGATGAGTCTATAGATGTGCACTTCTCGAGTCTGACCTATTCTGTGGCACCTATCTTGAGCTTGTTGATCCATCGCAGGGTTCCAGTCACTATCATAAAAAATAACAGTGTCTGCCCCAACCAGGTTAATTCCCACGCCGCCGCTACGAGTTGATAGGATAAAAAGAAAGATCTTTGGGTTAGTGTTGAAACGCTGCATTAGAGTCTGCCTCTCTTCCGGTTGAGTGGACCCATCTAAACGCATATAAGTATAACCATATAAATTAATGAATGCCTCCAAAACATCAAGCATTTTTGTCATCTGAGTAAATATCAAGGCCCTGTGGCCTTCTGTTTTCAAACGTCTTAGTAAGATAGCAAGCTCCTGCAACTTCCCGCAATCAAACTGTATCAGACGACGATCGGGGAAGTACACTTGCCGGCGGACTATGGCAGGTCTGATGGGGGATAGAAGGGGGGAAAACACTTCATTACATTTTTCTCTATATGATGGTTCGAAGAAAACTGCGGGCTTTCCTTTGCTGCACCAGCAAACGGGCACAGGGGCCCGCGAAGCTGGTATTGCGAACATAAAAGATTCAACAAGATCGAGCATCTTTTGGAAGCGTTCTACCGGTGACAGAACTATCTCTGCCAGTGTCGATGGATATTCCAAATAGCACGAAGGCTTGTTTTTCTTCTCATGAATATCATATGCAGGATGCTGTACAGTGACAAGCTCTCTGAAATTGGTTCCATACATAGGTTTCTTTTGGCAGCGTAACCTATTCCACCATGCAATTGAAGCGGCCCTTTCTTTGTACTCTTTCACTCTTTCCTCCCAAAGAGCTCTTTGAATCTCTTCAAAAATATTGGTCCCATGAAATCTTCTCTTCTGATCATAGTTACCAGGATAGAATGTGTCTTCATCTGTAGCAACACTACTAGGTGAAGCAGCAATTGCAGCAACCTCATTAGCCTCCCATGAAGCCATGTTGAAATCATGTTGGGTAAACACAAGATTCAAGACTCTTAGATCAACCTTGGAAAATAGGCCAGTGGAAAGGATAGTACAAACAGAGGAGCTCAACTGCATATCTATACCAGCCATGTCAAATGAGCTTATAATTGGACGGCCTTCAAATAGATCTGGATGGTTACATACCTTGCGAAGTTGCATGATAATGCTTATCATCCCAAAATAGTTTGTGCTGGCCAGTGTTGCTTGTGTTTCTGAGCTGGCAATAAAATCTTCGTACAGATTCCGCTGCCGTCTAGACAGTCTGCAATAAATAACATGCTCGTGCTTCTTTGGAAGCTGTTTTTCAACGTCCCTTTTCAAACGCCGCAATATAAAAGGACGAAGAACATTATGCAACCGATCAACCACTTCCTTGTTCACCTTCTCTTGGCCCTCCACCATCCCTGAAATCGGTTTACTAAACCAGTCCTTGAATTCCTGATGGGACTGGAATATATGAGGCATGAGGAAATGCATCAGAGACCAAAGTTCCATCAGATCATTCTGCAGCGGTGTTCCAGTCAACAGAATCCGACGCTTTGAATTGAAGTTCAAAAGAGTCTGCCACCTTTGCGATTTCCAATTCTTTATTAGATGAGCCTCATCTAGAATAAGATATTTCCACTTTTTCCGCTTAAATACTTTTGAATCCTGTATAACAAGCCTGTAAGTCGTGATGCACACATGGAATGAGTTGGGCTTTAACCAACCCTGGCGTTTATGCTTCCGTTCCTTTGCACTCCCGAAGTATGTCAAAATTTTGAAAGCAGGGCACCATTTAAGGAATTCAGTTTCCCAGTTAAGCATGACACTTGTTGGGACAACTATGAGGTGGGGCCCCCATATGCCTTTCTCACAAGCGAGGTGGGCAAGGAGAGCAATCGTCATGATCGTCTTTCCTAACCCCATCTCATCAGCTAAAATCCCATTAAGCCTTTTCTCGTACATTGTGACCAGCCAATCCAGCCCAATATGTTGGTATTCACGAAGAGGGTGTTTAAGAAGGAAGGGAAATTTTGTGCGGACTTTCGTAGTTGAGAAGGTGTTGCCAGTTGGTTGTGCTGATCTGGCAGCCGCAGCAGCATCAGCGATTATATCTTCACTCTCTCTTCCCTCCGTTATCTTATCATGATCTACTTCCTCTTCCTCTTTAAAAGCATGTAGTTCTTCACTGGGCCAGGTAGAGTTGTCCTTTTCAGAAGCACTACTGTCCATCATAAGGTTTGCATTCCCATGTTGAATTTCCTGATCTTCATCAGAACTTACAGAAGCACATTCAGATTCTGTTATGCCATCATCCAAATAGCCATCCTAAATATGAAAAAATATATATATATATACATATGTTATTGATTATGTCACTGCAATCAGTTAACTATGTACTTAGGCAAAAGTTGGTTCATACCTTGCTGTACCTCGCAAGGAGCTCTTCTATAGGCATTTCGCTCTCCTTTTGAAGCAACATGATCTGTCGGTTAAAGAAAAAGAGTAGACCACAAGAAGTCATAATATAGATACATACACCCAATAAATAAAAGGAAATTTCAGATTTTTATCAATATCAAAATATGTAGGACAATCTATAAGACTGCACATATGATAAGACTGTCTTAACCATAATAAGCTGAATGAAACTAAAAGAAGCGCAAATGTTGCCACATGAACCTGGATCACCATATTGACGAACAATAGTTACAATATAAATTATGTCACAAGCTCTCTCTAATGTCCTCAAAAGCAAATTTAACATACTATGTTATGTATATGTCTGCATACAGTAGACCACTCTCTAATGCCACGTGTGCACATAATGAACAAGATGCATATCTGCACGAATAGTTAATTAGGGGCAATTGGTTGTTTATTTTGTCTGCATCTTGCAAAGGAAAAAAACATGCGTATTGTAGAGAATATTCATTTCTTATATAGGTTAACAAACACCCTATCATCTGAAGTACCAATCAGTAAAAACAAAGATGGCATAAATTGGCTCTTGAAAAGAATTAGTATCCATAAATATTGGCAACTATACCTCATCCACAGGATTAGCATTATCTTTTTTTGCCAACTCTTCTGCTTCCGATAGTGTTGCCTCGTCATCCTATTAGATACCATCAAATTAAGACAACAATGGAAGATCATATAGACCAAATATAAAATATAAGAATAATAAACTGTCCTTTGGTAGAGAACAAAGGCATGAAAAAGTAACAACAAAGTAAATAGAACTGAGCGGCGGAAGTCAAACATGTCCAATCAATATGTACATGGCTGGAACTAAGAGCTTAACCAGCTTGCAACTCAAATTAACAGTTTCTAGCTATACCCCTTTTTAGTCGTGTAACCCACATGATCAATATGGATTTTAGAGCAGAAACATCTTTAGCATTGTTTACTGGTTATTTCTTGCTCATTTATGCTATTTTCAGGCACGCAAATAGAATCTCAAAGCTATATATGTTCATATCTTGGAATGATTTCAGCACATAGATCATGCTCAACAGAACCTTTGTTGGCTTGGCTTACATAACAGAATAAATCCTTTCAGTGCATAGATTATAATCTTATTCTAAAGTGATCGTTTGCCTCTATCTTACAAATATTTGTTCCCACTCGAAAATGTATATTACGACCCAATTCTAAAGTCAATACTATTGGACATGAACTTACTATACCTTAATACCTAGGCATGTCAAGTATTTCCAAAATTTCCTATTCATCATCTACATATACAAATGTGAATTGACAAAGTGATAGACTTAGTAAGAGCCCGTTTGGGCCAACTCCAGGACACGGTGCTGTTGGATGAAATGTTATTCAAGTATTACTTTAGAAGAAGAATTATATAAAGATTCATTCAAGAGATTCTCTCTACACCAAAAGTAGAAGCACCAAATTGGAACTTCTGCTTTTGGGCCTCCGAATCTCATTTTTTATTGCCGCTGCAGCAGAAACCAGAATATTCTGTTTGCCAAATGCTCTGCTGGAGGTGATAATTGCTGCAAGCCAAAGCAACAAAAGCTGGGCCAAATAGGCACTCAGTTTACGTTGAGATTGTTTAGTGAAAGATATTGTTTCTAGCTTACAATCAAAAGTCAATTCCCAACTTAAGTGGCATGAAGCTCAATACTATAATAAGCTCATATATCAACAATACCTCTCCTTCTTCATCACCAACAATAAAATCTTTATCATCCTGAAAAATGGAAGGTAGGTCATTTACTGGCACATCATCAAAGTAGCAGGAAAATTACATTACAGTGCAACACAAGTTGAACTACAAATGGAACTTCCGTAACAAAAGTGAAGGATTACATATGCAAAACAATAGCATCACAACAGCTGAAAAACAAGCACAAGCGTTTTCGAAAGGACTGTCGAAGAACACATTATATGATATTATTACTTATATCCATGAAAAAAGAAGTTATACTCAATATAACAAAAAGTTAAAGACATGGCCAAACTTGATACACTTCATCGCCAAACTTGATACACTTCATTGCTAAACTAGCCAACACAAGAAAGACTCAACAAGTAGACAAGTCAGCAAGACTGACATATCAAGCAATGAAAAAGTCAACATGTGACTAAGAACAGAAATGTAGAATAAGATCATAGCTCTTCTAACATAATAAGCATTGAAATAGCAAATAAGTTCTAAGGAAGCAAATTATAGTTCTTATAATTAACTCATTGTCTCATACTGCAGCAAGTAAAGCAGTAAAGATAAGGGGCATCTGTTGTTGAACCGGCTCAAGTACTATAACATGTTTAAATTTGCCGCTAATCATGATAATCCTGAAACCAATATAGAAGAACTAGATTACTCATATTTTTATGCAACGAAAATTCTATGCAGAGAACTGAGTAGCATAATCATTGAAGAGTCTGTCTTCTTTGCTACAAATACGAATATAGAGCAGAAACAACAATAAAGCCTTATATAGCAGTTAAGTTCTGTTGGCTTAGTAGTTCCTCGTTCTCCATTCAGTATTAGCTTGAGTAACTTCTCACCCAAATAAAATGGCCGCCATGTCCTTTGTCTCAATTATGAATATGTATATAATAAAGGACATAAGTTTCAAAAGGAGTATCTAGATGATAATGAAAAAATAAAATCACCATATGTGCACACCGTTGAGTAACTGACAGGACTCATTTAAATATATGAGCAAGAACATAGTATGAAAGCAGAACCAACAGAAAAAAGAACAATATGTCCATCAAGGCGATATACATAGGGAGGAGCAAAAATGAATGTAAGCTGCTAGCAAGTATCATGTTTGGGGGAAGATTCTTACTAATCCATCAGCAGAACCAGGGGGAGAACATTCCATATCAGACCAATTGAGAGAATTGGAATGAGATGTAAGTTCTGATTTCACAGCTGTCATCTGGTCATCATGGCAGGATATATTACCATTACTGTCTCTCTGACACAATAATTAAAGTAAATTCAGTCAACATCTATTCACATCCCCTGAGAAGGATACGATGGAATACTTACATATTTAAGCTGAGTGGAATTAAAGGCCGAATGCCTATTCTCAACCCCCAAATCAGAGGAATTCACATCAAGATGACTATCATTCATAAAATGCTCAACAGCATGACTATAACCATTTGCTTGTTTTGAAGAATCTGCAAAGCCACTATAAGAATCAGAATTAATCACTTCTGCAATAAGATATGGCATCAAAATAACTGCGATCATTCAACTTACTATATCTCACCCTTAATCTGATCCTCCTTTAAAATTGGCTTAGCCAACTCTTTACCACCTTCTGGACTGCCTTCCCTGCTAACTGAGAATGTTTAAATTGATCACAACTTAGTGTGAGGTGAAGCAGATAACAAATCATGAGATGGGCACATTGATTTTGACCCAATCAAACCAAGATCACAAAAGCAGGCCCAAATTGCAATTTTAAATGAACCGAATGGTGCATAATAGGATTAGTGGTGGTGGTGGCAGTTTGGCAACATCCACACAGCCCATTGAATCAGTCAGATCCAATCTCAAAGGCTTGATCCAAGTTGGATATGCAGGTCGGATAAGCTTGGTCATTATCATTTGACCAGCTGTTGGTCAGGTCAGGCGAGGTTAAAAATGGTTTCCATCAGAAATTCTGACTTAACTGATCAGGGCAGCCCAGGCCCTTCTCTCATTTAATTTTTTTATGTTCATTTTTCTCTTTTTATACTTACTATACTTTCCTTAGATCCAATCATCCTTCTACAGCCCAATCCAGCTAACGGAAGTAATATGGAAGTTATTTAAGCCAACAATTAACCCGACCAATTTGCCCTCAATGGACAACCCTTGTATCATAGATAACACAAGCTAACCAATCAACACAAATCGCAAAAAATAAAATAAAATAAAATATGGCTAGTATGTAGACCCGTTACTAGATTAGAGAATAGTGGGCACATATATTTATAGAGAGCGTACTTATACAATTAGGACTTCCAAAATCTGAAGATTAACGTTACTAATCCTCTTACTCTTAAACCTATGTTTCTAGCATAGTTTTAGTTCAATTGGACTCAAAGTGGCCAATCAAGAAATCAGTTCGGCCAGATATGACTTGATAAAGCAGAATGCAGTGCTTGGATCTAGTTGGGTGAGACCAAGAATCTAGAAGTTAACAAGTGAAATTTAGTCATCTAAACCCAGAAGTTTCAACTGGAACAGTCCCCAAGCAATATGGAAAAAATGAAACCAAAAGGAACAGAAAGAATGATGACGTGCATATGAATTTGATACAAAACAAAAATGTCCACTGAAAGACCTTGGGATTCACCTGTCTTTCCATTATAGCTCTTAAGAAGCTCCTCAAGTGGAAGATCTGCTTCTGCCTGCAAAGCTTTAAGTTCTTCTCTTCTTTCAGAATCTGTAATTTGAGCCTCATCCTCCTCAATAGTGCGTTCATCATCTTCCTGCAATAGCACCAAAACATATTTCAGCTTCATTATATTCTACTACCAAAGCTAGTCAAAATTTACCTCCATTTTCAGTTTTTAGGAACAGCAAACCTTTTTCAATATGAATTGACAATTTGATAACACATCAGCCATTTAGATAGCTATCAATTATTTTAGCATTTAATCTGACTTATTAATAACTCTTCAAATATTCCAAAGTCCAACATACTGTATTGTACTATTACAAAGTCAATACGCCAATACTAAACAGAAAACAAGAAGTGAACTGTCGCAAAACTGGGAAAAGCAACATGAGTAATTTAGTAAAAGTAACGACATCAGGAGGAATAATAACTGGATAAGACTTGTCCAGCAAGAGTATTAACACCAATTCATTAAAAAAGAGGAAAGAGCAGAAGTAATGGTGTATAATAGATCTCCATATTCTCTTAGTGATGCTAACATAATGCTTTTACCATCTGAGAAAAGGAAAGCTGAGAAAATCTAATGAGATAGCTTACCGTCTCATCTTCTGAATGGGTCTTATAATCATCATCAGTCTCCATATTATTTAGTTCAGCAACTGTATAAGAGCCACAAAGAATTTCAAGTAAATTATGAAGAAACTCGGACTTAGAAAATGAACACAAAAGACTACCATCATTGCCTGCACTTCTTGTAGGACTCTGATTATCACCCTTCTTATTTGAATCAATTGGTTGATTTGCCATAGAATTTACAATCCCCGGTTTGGAAGAATAGGGCATATCAACTAGATTTTCAGCCAACATTGTTGAATATCTAACACAGGATTAGAAAAGAAATTATTAGACAAATCTGTGGTTCAGGTTTAAAAAACAAAAAAAAGAGTCAAATTTAAGAATGAGGACAGAATAAGAAGAACCAGCTTTAACATTAGCCAAATTAAAGGAAAGTTACCTTTCTGTCTGGCCTAAAAGAAAATCAAGTTGTTTATCAAGAGCCTTTTTCTTCTTTTCCTCGAGCTCCAATTGGTACTTATAGAGAACCTACATTGAAGAATTACTTGAAGGGTTATACTTAAAAAGCGTGGCGTCAATCAGGACTGATATAATTAGCTTAATTTTTTAAGTTGAACAAAGAAATGAACTAACCAACTTCTCTATTTTGATCCAGAACTTTTTCACGTCCTTTGAAATATTTGAGGCAACTTTTCTCAGTCGTTGCTCCTCTTCCTAGAACTCAATACGGAAAGGATCAGATTAAGTATGAATAAAAGATGAAAGTTTAAAGATAGTCAAACCTTTTGCTTTTTCTCTCCCCTGGTAGCTTGATCCAAAACACTCTTACTGGCTCGTATAGCAACCCTTTTGGCTTGAGCCAATTTCCATCTTCTCTCCGCCTCAAAGTCCTAAAAGCCAGAAATATAAATATGGCAGAATAACAATGATAAGACCTTCACAATTAATTTATATCAACAGATAAGCAATTTCAGGTAGCAAATATGAACAGAGTTTTCAGGAACTTACTTTTGACAACCAAAGCATCTCTTCCAGAACATGATCCCAATGAGCCTTGGGTCGGGGAGGCTCCTTTGAAATAAATTAAAAAAAGAAAGTGTTAGTGTGAAAACTGCCAAGACAACAAAAGCTTCAACTAATAGTGTAGACTAACAACTTGCAAGATGCGCCCACAAAACAGGGTATTTTCACACAAAAGCATTGCCATACGTATCCTTAAATAATTAAATAGAGTACATGATTAACAACCTCTGAGTCATAATAGAAAAGGTCTACAAGTTAAAAGGCTAAGCTATGTACTTATACATGATTACAGCTAAATGTGCACAAGTACATACAGGAACATCCATAGTAACTCTCACCGGCATCAATGTCTACGAAACATAAAATCAAGAGTCCGTCGTGTCCTCATTCTCAATATTTTAAAGAATGAAAGAACAATGAGTTATATACTCCCAATAGTTAAAGAATAATAGAACAATGAGTTATATATTCCAGGTACATGTAACAATGTTATTTTTTAAAAAAAACCAACGGTCAGTGGATAAGAATGACAAAATGGAACAATGAAACTGCTCAGCACAAACACAATGGAACAGGTAAACATGGTTTTTAATGTCATGCATATTCCAGTTAAGGAGAGAAAATCCCCAGAAAAAACAATCAACAGATTGAAATTCTACAAAAAATGCTCCACCATGAAATTATAGATAATAGAATGTGAATAAGTCTAATGAGAGAAGAAACCTTCTGACGTCTCGGCCGTGTCTCTTGATCTGTCTTCAACCTGGGACCCTTCGAGGCCATAACTGTGCCTTTTTACAGGCACTTATGTCATGATCCAATGTACTTGCAGCAGTAGAAGTGCAGCAAGTGTGCTGAACAAAATAAAGTGCTTACTAGCTCAGAAATAAGTAGATATCCATTTGTCCAGTATTAAATAGCACATGACAGGCAAACAAGATACCTTTGATGTTTTCCATAAACTGCATAATCACCTCAGGTGAGCAGGATCATATGTTTAGGCTCTGGACAAAACCATAAAGAAACATTACATTAACAAGTTCTTTAATCTCTACAAGAAAATTCAACTTCAGAAATAGAAATAGGAGGAAAAGGATAGCATATCGCCAGCATTATTATTGACCTAGTTTAAATTCTCAAAGTTTCTTAAACAGTTGGGGCAAAAGCAGTTTACGAGTCATCCAGCACACAAAGCAAGTTTGAAGAATGCTTTAGAGAAAATCTGATGATACACTTCAATAGCAAGTAATTCAAGCTTGACATGGGTAAGCATTAAGCTCATTTATCATTTCACAGATTCCTGAAGCATTTTTTCCTTAATTCAGCAGAGGAGCAGAAAATTAGAAATAACGTAGATCGGCAAAAACAGCCTAATTCCTTAAAAGCACACGTCCTCCAATTAATATTACCGTCAGCACGCACTTCACAAGTTACGTATGGATGCGATCATCATCCTCTCCTTTCTTAAATATTGAAACTTGAATAAACAGTCTCTCACTGGCACATTACACTGTCCAGTTGATATTGTCAATAGATATCTTTATCTCAAGTTACTTTTCTCAACAATACTAAGGACCTATTTGGTCGGGCTTTTCGGCTACAATGTGCTTTGCATTGCAGTCATCAGCTCGCTGGCTAATAGCTTTCACCCATGGAGCGTCCTGCCACCACAAAAATCATAACCCAGGCCATAGATGCCTTGAGTTTTCTAATGTGCTGTCTCATGGCTGCCAATTTTCCGGCCAATAAAGCATAGTACAATATTTGGTCGTAGTCACATATGATTTCTTTTTAAACTAAAGGATATTCAATAAAAACAAAAATGCAGAACAAAAGCTTTCTCAGCCTTAAGCAGCATTCTTAAAGTTATGCCGTATTCAACTTGATCCTCTAATAAACTACCTGGTCCAAGATAATTGAAATGATAACTTTAGTAAACCTTTATGGAATATAAAAATCAAGTTCAATGGTCATGTCTTGCATGATCTTGGAAAATGTAGCATAAGCCATGCTTCGGCACTCAGATTAACTTTGTCGTAACTAATAACGCACTTATCTCACCTCTACCACTCTCAGATTTGGCATGTATAATGATGAAAGATCCTGATAAACTACCCCCCCAAAAAAAACTGATGCAGAGCATACTATAGATTTTATTAAAGTAGGGACCTACATATGAGCCTAACAAAAACAGCTCTAGAATTACTTATTACGAACTCCATGCTGAGGTATTACTAGAATAATCCAATAAAATGTTCAAACTCTGTCCTAATTCTAATGCACTTATACACAGCAAATGGAATGCAATGACTATATTCAAGTGTGCATATAAACACCCCGAGTTGACCTTTACATGGTGCAAAATTAGGCAATCGCATAGTTTTGCGGAGTCAAAACAAAGAATTTAAGAACTGGATGTGTGCACGAAGCAAGAATTTAAGCAGGAATTTGAACCAAGAAGCTTGTACGTTATTACAACTCTAGAATTTAAGTATGCATGACCACTTAACACAACAGAGAGAAACATACATTTAGAAACATTAAAAAATAAAGGTACAAGAAAGAAAAGTGGTAGTATCTAAATAGACGAGATATGCAATAGATGGAAAAAGAAGTGCCCTTTAATTCATCTAAAACAAATAAAATATGTGGTGAATAAAGAACAATAGTTCGTAATAAATTCCTGCAAACGTTCCGTGAAGGAAAGGGTGCAACTTTTCTAGATGGCACGAAGAAAAGAAGAACGTCGAGTAAAAAAAGTATGACCAAAATGTACCTGAAACATATGAACCGTTGTAACAGCTGATTCTTGAAAACGCCGCGAAGGATGACTCCCACTCCAGATACACTGCACATTGCTTCGTAGTGTAAGGATGGGGCAATACATTATGAATCAAAATCATACAACCATCTAATCACCCACAAAATAGAAAATATACAAAGTGATCGGGAAGAAGATGGTTAAGTAAAAGTTCATGAGGACGATTCATACGATTAAGAAACTAGTTGATTTGGAACAGCGAATCCCTCCACCCGTCGCGTTCGTGCGTTCTCGCGTACGAGAGATAGGGCAAGCTTAGGGTACGGGTCTCACCTTCTCCCTCTCCGTCTTCTTCTCCTTCCTTTCTCTTCTCTTCTTGATCTAGGATCAGGGTAAATGAGGTCCAATAGCGCAGTGTAGCTCCGATTAGGGTTAAGGAAACCAGAAATCGCCGACCTGTGAGCATCCAAATCCCACGGCGTAGGGAGGCAGCGGCGTCCTCCAGCTCCGGTAGCCTCCGGCGAGTTCTTGGAGCGGCGGAGGTCGCCGGCGAGGAGTTCTTGGAGGGGCGAGGAGCAAGATGAAGTGAGGCGAGGACGCTGCGGGGTTAGGGCTCGATCCCTCGATCGGGATTTTTGCGTCTTTAACTCTCCCACATATCAAGTGACAAAACTACCCTTCTATGTATGCAGTACATAGTTCCCGTGCCCAAGGGTTATGCGTCATTTTATAACGGCTAAGATCTAAATCGGATAATCCGCATAATTAACGGGTGCGGGTGTTTTATCCGTTATACATAAAAACTCAAAATCCGACATTCGGTTTCGGGTCGGGTTGCTGTTCTGTACATCCGCATCCCGGGTTTACCAGGTGTTAGCCGCGCATGTGACTATTTGTCTTTTTTGTTTGAGCTTTAAAATTATACATAAGCACCAAAATAGTTCATCATTCGTATAACCAATAAATTTTTTTTTTTTTTTACGCTTTAAACATTTGCAGTTTTATTATAAAATTTATCCTCACCTTGACTCTTGAATCGGGATAGTCACCTGATACTCGATTTTGAGTTAGGCCATATGGAGAGTACCATTTCTGTTAATTGAAATAAAATTTGAAAGTAATTTTTGAGAAAACAAAAAAGCAAAGAAGAACTACCTGCTGAACATCGGCATTCACTAATACATACTACTAATGTCCGATTGTCTCTAATAAAAAAAGTTGATAGTTGATATTCAAAATTTGAAATTTAAAGTCTAATTAATTTATATTTTTTATGCAAGTAGCAAACTACCCCCTCCCCCTCTCTCTCTCTCTCTAATAGGAAAAAAAAAACATACCTCTAATCCGTTGAGAATCTATTGGATGTTAAACTACTTTTCCCTTCAGCTTTAATTATCTCTATCACAATGTTTAAGTAAAAAATTTCAAATTAAAACTTTTACAATAATTAAAAATATAAATAAAATTATGAGACTAAAAATTAAAGTTTTATTTTAACACTATATATTTAGCGTATTGTAAGTATTTTAATGTGACAATTGCTGCCTATAAAACTAAACGTATATGTGTAAATTTTATACCCCACTCATTTAAAAATTCGAAAAACACTTTTGGAGTTATGATGTTGCTAATATGATAAAATTAATCTTGAGATGGATGAGGTGTAAAATTTTTTATCTATTTTTCAACGGAGTAAAATGTAACGTAAAGAGACTCCTCAAACTGCGCTCTTTTGCAAATAGGAACCGGATCTTTTAATTTTAATGATTGCATTTGCTAAACTTTATCAAATATTTCAATAGATTCCTCTCCTCAAGTGAACTTACTAATTACACTACAATCTTAATCGAATATCATTTATATAATTCTGTAAGGCTTCAAAATATATATGTAAAAAAATTATTTTTTCTCTTTTAGTATTGATAATTAAGTTAGGGGATTGAAGTTTTATATGAAAGAAGCATGTAACGTGCTATTTTTTTCTCAAAATAAAAGTTAGATGATCGAAGAAATGGTTGAACCAAACTTTAATTTTCATTATTTTTTTATACGTTCAAATACAACAAATATTTTTTTTCAATGTTTTGAGGCTTTATAAAATTAGATACATTACATACAACAAAAATAATTATGTATTCGATAATCAATAACTTTAATTAAAAAAAATTATTAAATTATTTGATAAAGGTTAAAAGTTCAAGCGCCCGATTTATAAAAGAGCTAAAATTCAAAAGATCTTTGTATTTTTTTTTTTTTCAGTATACAAATAGCATTTCTCTTTCAATATAGAAAAAATGTATTGCTCAGTCAATCCTCCAGACGTGTTGGGATCCAACTCACGTGCGATCCAACGGATGGTCAACAGCTTCTTCTGGTAGAAAACAAAAATTACTTAACCCAAATAAGGCTCAAATGTCAAATCATGCCTAGTAGCAAGCACACTTTTTTTTTTTTTTTTTTTTTTTGGATATTAAAATATTGGGTGATTCCTTATGCATACTTATTGAAGAGAGTAGGTTACAAAGAGAAACATCATAGAAACACTACAAGCACCTCTGCCATCAAAACAAACAAATATATCCCTCCTGTTCTCAATAAAGAACAAGATAGCAGTGACATGCCCAAGCTCATAAGATCTCGACGAAATCCTAAGGCAATCCAATAAGAGAGAAAAGACACAGTCAAAATCAAGTATGACACATCTTAATTAGAACATTTGGGTTGCCAAAATCAAGTATGAAGCAAAACCATCAGCTCTAGATAGCTAATTTTTTATTAATAAGAGGATGAAAGGCCATGGGCTTACGTACTTCACGGCATCCAAATCTTTGCCATTATTGTCCAACACCACATCAAACGATTCCGCGCCCACAATCTTCCCCACATCCGCAGGATCCCCCCAAACTGTTTTCCCTCCGGCACTCCGCAATTCCTGGAGAATCCAATCAGCCAGCACCATTACACAAAACCCTGGCTAAAAATGAATAGAGGGGAATTTAAAGAGATCAAACATTGTTTTCTTTAATACAGAGAATCTAGTGAACGGGGGCTTCTTCATCTTATCGGAGCTCTCGTCACCGACGGTGAGCACGGTGACCCCATGGCCCGCGGCGAGCAGCTGCTTCGCCAGGTAGAAGCCGATGACTGCGTGGCCGCCGCTGTCGGTGTTGATGATGAGGACGTTCTTCCGCGTCTTCTCCCCGGCCGACGCCGCCGCGGCGACGATGTAGCAAGGGGAAGAGCGGATCAGGAGAGATGAGCGCGTGGACACGGGGGAGATGAGAGAGGGGCGGGTGAGAGGAGAGGAAGAGGAAGCGGAAGCGGAGACGCGAGAGAGGGGAGATAGGAGGAGCGGGAGTCGGGGAGGGGAGCGGAGGGAGAGAGGAGAGAAGACGACGGCGGTGGCGGCGAGAGCAGCCATGGAGAGTGAGGAGATGAGAGCGGTGGCGAGCGGGGGAGATGAGCGAGTGGAAGGCGTGGATTTGCAGACGGCCCAGGATTGTGTTATCCCGAGCGCCCCCACTCGTTTCTTGTATCTGTTTCTGTAACGGTCTCACCGGTACAATTAGCGGTAAGAAGCCCGCCAGAGTTGGTTCTTGGCTTAAAAAAAAAAAAAAAAAAAAAAAAGAAGAAGTCCCCAACTATCTAATTTTTATCTTAATTATCTATCTATATCTATTTATACGTCTCTATTATCCAGCGAAGGAAACTGAGTCAGCAAGCCCTCCTTTGCTTCCTCCGAATGGCATGCTTTTCTCGTCTAATACGGCGGACTCTCCTGCATCTTTTTTTCCATCGTATCCATATAAAATTTACAAATACAATTATTTAACGCAGCCAAAAAGAAAAAACTAATTAGGATTACCACTCGGCTCGTCCCCTTGGCTCTTCCTACGGCTGCCGGGAGTCACTGGGTTGTTCAGCTATGCCTAAGTCCGTTCGGTTGTTTCAATTCTATTTTGACATTTCGGGTTATTTTTGGAAAGTTTTATATTTTTCTATGTTTAGTCTGGTTTTTTAGTTATTTCAAATCTTGTTAGATTTAGAGGCATACTAGAATTTATTATTTCTGTTATAGTAAGATTCGAATATCGCCTCTATATAAATGCGGCGTGTGGTCGTTGTAATCAGATTATTATGAGATGATTAAGAGTTCTTAGAATTAATTAAAGACTTTCGTCTTTATCGAAGAATTAGATTTTCATGTACCATCTCTTTCCGTCTTCTTCCCTCTCAACGTAGCTATTTTGGCCTGCGTCAGTTGGTATCAGAGCTAGCTTGAACCTTGGAGCGGTGCTTTCGTGAGACATGGCTGGTGGTCGGAGAAGGAACCAGAACGCGAACCAGGACGCTGCAATCCAAGGTCGCAACATTGGTGTGCGCATCCTTGGGAGCATGAATGACAACAAGCATGCAAGCGTGGGACCCCGAGGTCAGCAAGATCTTCGTGATATCAAGATCGAAGAATGGAGAAGGCAGATCAAGGCCTTGACCACTCGTTTGGCGTTGATCGGGACTCAGGGCTAAGAAGACGACAACCTTGATTCGGAATCTTTTGGCTTTGATAACCCCTTCCATGGCCCTGCTTCCCGGAGACAAGTGTCCGTGCTGGGGGCATGATACAAGCCGTATTGGTCGTGTAGATCGATGGGTCAATTCAAGTATCAGGAGCTTTCGGAATACTTGAGAGGTCTACAAGCGAAGGATTTCATCAACTCGATTGATAAGATCAAGCGCAAAGATATGCCATGCCCAAGGGTAAGAATGCAAAACTTGTTGCCCTTAAACTTAAAGGTCTGACTTCTACACTGTTGAAACAGTTAAAGAAGATTCGTACCCGCAAGAGAAAATTAAAAATTATTAATTCAAAGCATACGAAGAATAAGATACAAAAGCAGTTTTTTCCATTCAATTACACTGAGACCTTGTGCCAAAAATTTCAAAATTTAAGTGAGAGGAGTTGGTCAATAGTTTCATTAAATCAGTTCATAGCAGGACTTGGATTGCATCATCAGATCGTATTACTTCCCGAATTTGTTCCTTGCCACGAAGATGTTCGAGTAGATCTCGAAGGCCAGATCTTTCCAACACGGGGAGAATGATGCAGCTAGAAAAAAGTAATTAGGATTAGTTTTTTATTTTAATTAATTTTTGAAATTTTATTTTTGGTAATTTTGTTTCACTGATTTTTTTTTTAGATTTCTAGGATTTTTCTATAATGAATAAATTTCTAAAAATTAGGGATATGATTTGAAAGTTTTTAATTAGAATTATATATATTTGTATTAGAATTAGAATTATATATATTTGTGTTAGAAAGAATTGGTAAAATTTTTGGATTTGGTGTTGATGCGGCTAAGTTAGAGTTCATAGAAAAACATGACTCAACTAAGTTGAGTCGAAAACTCGGTTGAGTTCAGAAACTCGACACTCAGTGGATCTATTCGGCTCTTGGCCCTCGGTTGATCTCGTTAGGGAGCGTTCTTTCTTATGGCACTCGACTCTTTCGATCGGCTCTTCATGCTATCGTTGGATATCACTCGGCTCGTGTCACGCCCCGAGCTCCGCCAATTTGGTCGGATTCAAGCACATGACAGACGCCGAACGGACAGTACCTCCCCTGTTCGCCCAAGGCTCCAACAACAAGTATATTACAAGCAAATCAAAAGAGAATTGCAGAATATACAAGGTTTGCACGAGGGCAAACAACAACCACAACAACAAGTGAAAGCATCGAAACTAACTAAACATCCATCACATGTCATTTGATTTCATTTAAATCAAACACAAGTAATCTATTACATTCATTCACATTCATTTACATCACGATTTCTTTTAACCAAAAGGCAATTTACATCATTTTCATCTTACTATCTCAACATACAAAAGTTGAATACACCGTATGTAGGGTATGCCTATATAACTCCGAGGCCGCTATCTACGGCGCAACTCCCTTGCCTCGATTCTCCGCCGCCCCGCTCGCGTATGGATCTGCAAGGTTAGTGGTAATGAGAACTAGAAGAAGTTCCCAGTGGGTTCGGCTGCAGACCACGCCGATTCACCCACTAGGTCTAATTCAGGCATATGTATTTCAATAAAGAAGAATAACAAATCAACTAATGCACTTCTAATACAATGCCTGCAAGAAACAAGTCACAGATAGATAATCATATTCAAATACATGATAATTATGCATGCATGTTCTTTCCACTTTCCTTTGGCCTTTATCCAATCAACCTGGGGTGCTCCTGGTTTACCCCAACTCACAGTCCACATTTCCATATAACGGGGGAGGCACAGGCACAACCACCCGAAGGATCTTCGCCGGGCACGTCCACCCGTGGTGCTTTTCTTCTCCGGAGTACACCGCTTGTGGAGGAGCGACCTCACACAAGCCGGAACCAATACCTGTGAGTATGATCCCATCCTCAATTTGAGGAGGTATGGCCAACCTGTCACAATTCTCACTGTCTCAATGCCGATGAATGGTTAATACCTATTCATGCTCATGCTATCACTTGTCAATGCCACGGTGGTCCTGATGCCACAATACACATATGTCAATTGGGTTAAACCTTGTTTAACTATTCTCTTATCGATGTCAATCGAGTCACTAATGTCCATGTCGCCTTTGTTTACTATGGTCACGGTCATTTCTTACATTCACATGCATATAGGGTCTTTCACTTTCCTTTTTCACATGGTTCTATATCACTACAATGATCTTGAGCAGATAATTGTTACAACCAATACATGCTGTTCATTACCCTACATGCAAGAATGCTATAATATCAATATGCTCAAATGAAAGGACATAGACATAGAAAGAGATCCGGTGTCTCCGGATAGCACCCCCCACCTTTGTGTGTCACAAGGATGCCACGGTTCCGATTCCACGATTTTTGGGCTTGTTCGCCGCGAGCTACGACGATCTGTACTATTTCTGCTCGTTTTCTTAATATCTTCACGCACGCTCGTCGTATCGCCGAACCGAGCACACCGATGCGTTCGTAGACCTACCAATTAGATTAAAATGAGATCAAATCCAAATTTGAACCCAACTTAAGGTCCCTCAAAGATGTCATCTTCTCCAATCAAGCCCCCTAGCTTGACAAAACATGAAGGAAAACCACCAAAGACATCTCTAAATGCTTCAACTAGAAGCAAAAATTCAAAACCTAACTTAAGATCATAAGAACTCACCTTTGGAGCCCAAGCTTTCCTTCAAAAGCCTTGCCTAGCTTGCCTCTCACCTTGGAGAGCTTCTTCCCCAAGCTTTTCTCCTCCAAAACTCCTCTTAATCCAAGCCCTAGAGAGAGAGGGAGAGAGAGAGGAGAGGTTTTTAGAGAGAGAGAGGGAAGGGTTTGAGAGTAAGAGTGAGAACAAATGGCTCTCACTCATGCCCTAGCCCAAATAACCCTTCACATGCCATATTTGCATTTAAACCCCTCAACTTTTCACTTTTGCAACTAGCCCTTACTGGGCATTTTCGAGCTTGGGGACCGGTCTCTCCCCTTCAGGAACCGGTTCCCGAGAGCTACCCTGCAACCTGCGCAAAAGAGGACCGGTCTCCTCCCGATGAAACCGGTCTCCGAGGACCGGTCTCGCGCCGAAGGACCGGTTCCCGAGAGCTCGATTTCCAGGACTTAGCCGATTTTTCCCTCTGCTCAGCTGACCAACGTTCGGGAACCGGTCTCTTATCCAAGGGACCGGTCCACGAGAGTAAAATCTCTAGGATTTCTCCAGAATTGCAGTTTCACTCTCTCGGGTCCCTTTATAACACATATATAGGCTCCAATGCACTTTTAGCCTATAGTAACTCATCCCTTTCCGCGTTCCGCTCATTTCGACGGAACTCGGCACGACTCTCGGGGAAGTGATATGTTACAGCTCGTCCACTCGACTCTTCCTGTGGCCGCTTGGAGTCATTCGGTTGTTCAGCTACGTCTGGGTCAGTTCGGTTGTTTCAATTTGGTTTTGCATTTAGGATTATCTTTGGAAAGTTTTGTATTTTTCTATTTTCAGTCCGATTATTCAATTATTTCAAATCTGGTTAGATTTAGAGAAATACTAGAATTTGTTATTTTCGTTATAATAGGATTCGGATATCGCCTCTATATAAATATGGCCATTGGTTGTTGTAATCATATTATTATGAGATAATTAAGAGTTTTGAGAATTAATTAAAGACTTTTGTCTTTATCAAAGAATTGATTCTTCTTGTACTATATTTTTTCATCCTTGTGCTTCTTCCTTTTCAATGCAGCTGTTTTGGCCTGCGTGCCACGCCCTGGGGTCTATTTTAAAAGCCTTTTTATAATGAATACTACTTTAGAAATCAGAGTTGCGAAAAATGTGTCTTTTTTTTTAATTCAACCTGGCCCACGTGGTGTACAGACCCGCCATAAATACAAAATTTCTCTGCCCATACGGATAGAGTCTCCTTTGTATTTGCATAGCGCACCCAAAGATAACAACAATAGTATCACAACTCACAACCTACATTCACTAATCCGCAAGCAATTGATGCGATGCAATTCTATACAGCTAGCGATCCTTAAAAATGATGTATGCTTCTAAATACTCCATAGGCGCTGGGTGATGCCATGCACATTACAACAATCATACTATTTAAAAGTACTCCCCACTCGGAAGGTTTGTTTTTAAACTCTACTTGTACATCCATGAAAACCATTAGAAAACCTTTTAAAACTGTCTCCCACTCGGAAACTCTATTTTTTAAAACCGACTATCTCGAGGGATAGAAAACCACAATGCATGAATACATAAATCAAAATACCAAGATTCATAAAACTCCGATTGCATGCATAATAGAAAACGCCACTCAAACAAGTTGACGATTATTCAAGCAATAACCAAGATTATCTAACTGAATCATTTTATTATTTAAACTACTAAATGCGAAAAGAAAAATAATCAGGGTAACGACCGCTAACGCAGCCTATCTAGGATGTCCTTCCGTCGCACCAAGAACCAACTTCTCGCCTGAGCCACCTAGGAAAATGGGGGGGGGTGAGAAACTACAACAAAGTTTCCCAGTGGGTACGATAGAGCCATGAAGGAAAATCGTATTAATTGGAAAACAAGGGAGATAGAACAACAGGTATACATGAATATGACATGATACATAAGCGAACAACAGTAGTAATAACAGAACTGTAAATGAGCAAGGAATAAACCTATTACTATATCAGAAACTCAACTGAACAAATGCCTCAAAGGGTAAATAATTCAATCAAACCCAATCTGGTGCCTGCCATATTGGTCCACAGACCCCCAAGCTTTGCCTGTCACAGTGCATACACTGACCTGATTCACGCATCCACTGATGACCCATCCGGATAAGTACACCCCTGGTCGGTGGCCAAACCGACCTGGTGTTTAGGAATACACGTAGTGCTGTGACTAAATCATGTTGATATGCTCAATACAAAAGCCGACAGAAAATCGGTGTCTTGGCTGAAGCCAGATATAAGGGCATACAACCATGATCAACCAGATCAAAACACACGACAAAAGAGTGGTTGTGTTGCCTGGACCCGAGGTCCACAGATATACAATATATGCAAGCCTGCTCTACATGTCTAGTAACAACAATCACCATGCAACTATCAAGACATAGATAAACGAACGATAACCAAAGGCAACCGACATGTAGAGACTAATATACTGATATGCACGTGCAATAGCAAGGAAGAGAAAAGTGAAACAATCTCACTGACTACCAGCTCGAAGCACCCACCTGTACCAACATCGCGCCTGTCTCCAAACTAATCGCCAACCGGATCTACGGAGGGTCCACTAGGTCAGTGTCCAACCCACTAATCCAAAATACACAACTCACGAACTGTCACGCCCTGGATTCCTCGTTTTTTCGGGCACGCTAACAGACCTGCTGTATATATAGAAATTTTCTCTGTATACGAAGCGAAGCTGTACCTGTACCTGTAATCATACAACACTACAACCAGTAGTATGGAGCTGCAGAAATAAAACATAACTAAACAATAGAAGTTCACTATACATACATAGCATCCTCGTATACAAAAATTACTCGCTCCAGCGAGATACAATATCAGTATGTATAATAAACCAAAAACTACAACTACCTGCAGCCGGTACTCCTCTAGCTCAACAACTCGACAGGAAGGGCTCTAACTTGCAACACCCTTTCCACGATCAAAATCAGCAGTAGCAGTAGCCGTAACTGAAGGCTCTGTAAAATAAGGGTAACAAATGGGCGTGAGAACTACTGCAAAAATAAGTAGTCCTCAGTGGGTACCGCCCTCAACTCATCGGCTCACCCACCAAGTCTACAGATGATATGCTCAAACGATAGTAAAGGAACTGAAAATAGTCTACAGCTACATGCCACTATACTATTATGACCCGACACTACTATCTGTAGAATAATGCGATCTCTGACCCAATCTCACTAGGGATTGTGAACACACCCGTCCCAGGGACTGTGAATACACCCGTCCCGCTTGTCGAAGCTATACAGCCACCTCCACACTAAGCCGTCCGTGGAGAGCAAGTCCAACTAGGACAAAACGACACCAAAGCAAACGCACAAAGCCCGACTCCGGAGTGGCACTCGTGGGCGCTACCCAACCGAGTATGCAAGCATATCTCTGTCGAGCTAAATCAGGCTCTTGCAGGCTATAATCCAAGTAAACAGGGTCAAACAGGTCTAACAACCCAAACTTACGTGCCATCGGCACAATCTGATACAAAAATAGTAATCTGGTCCACCGTTAACCGCAACCGCACCGGACAATCCGGAACAGCCTAAACACTGCTGTAAAAATACATTCTATACTATCTTGAGTATCCACCGCCCACAAACTGCGGTGATACAAACAAACTACGGCTCCTAGAGCTAAATCTAGTAGTTTTAACATGTGACAGTGTAGAAGCGCTAGTTTTCTCCTAAGTCAATTTCAAATCCAACATGTATAATTTATCTAACTTATTACAGCATACTCCAAATTCATATTTCATTTAACATGCTAATCGATGAATTCGAGTTAAAAATATGCTATACAACTGCTGAAAATATACATGTTTACTATGCGTACACTTAGGAGGAGAATCCGATGATTAACCCACCTTAAGCGCTAAATCCACAGCAGCGAGGAGTCGCCGGAATCCCTGTCAATCTCTGCCACAACCAGCAACCAAACAAATCCAAGGTCTATACAAAATCCACCAAAAATCCATCAATACTCCAAAAATTCAGCACTTAAGCTAATATCATCCAATTCCAATGTCAACTTTACCTTCCAAACTCAAATTCAGATGAGGAGCAGTCCCAAATCCAGTGAACTATGATGGAGTATCAATCTCAGGTTGCAATTCCAGCTCCCTCCAAGAATTAGTCCAAGAAAATCAAAGAAACTTAATTTCAGGTTCGAAATCCCAGCATCTCAGGAAAACACGAAATAGGCTATACAAACCTCAATCAATTTCTGTCAAAATAGGCTCCACGAATTCCTCTTGAAGTCCAAAATCCAACAAACCAAGTTTCGTGAAAAACGGAGCTTCCTACGTAGCACACGAGCCAAAACGCCGAAGGCCGCTGCTGGAATCTGCTGAAACTACAGCCTTCAAGCTTCAATTTGAGGAATTTGGAGTAATTTGAAAAGTTTGGAGGGGTTGAAATGGAAACTAAGGGTTCTCTATGAAGAAGGGAGGAAAAGAGCTCACAGGAGTCGAGTTCCCTCTATTTATAGGGGTTTAGAATGGTCCAATAAGCCTCAGGAACAAAAGTTGCTAACCTGATAACTCGGCAGAAACGACCACCTTCGGGCGCCCAAAACCTCTTTCTGGGTGTCCGAAACCTCCAGGCTACACAAATCCTCCACTTTGGTTCCACCGCCCGCGGTGTGCTGCGCCCATATCCGGCTCCGGCGGATCTCACCTACCACCAGCCATGTGTCAGCACAAACGATACTCACGAAGTAAATTTTCGAACCCACTTCTGGGCGCCCGAAATTAGGATCCGAATTGGCTTCTAGTTCTACTCAGTTCTGCACTCAAGTTCTGGGCGACCCAAATCTAGTTCTGGGCGTCCGAAACTGGCAAAACTCCAGTTTTGCTTATTTGAGTGCACCGAGTCCATTTCTGCATCCATTTCATGCAGAAACGACTCCAACTCAGTCCGACACTCTCCAGATGTGTCGACCAGTCACTAGTACTGTAGCCAAGCCTATACAAACCTCAGGGACACTACACGAACCCCACACAATACCCCAAAATCGGTTTCCTAAAATCGATCACCGTAACTCGCTGGAAGTCCTGAAATCACACCGGGACGCTGCCGTGACCTACTAAGTGTCCCGAAACTCACCGACTCATGCCACGAGTCACCCGCTGCCACAAAACACATCGTTTTGGGTGTCTTGGAAGCAAACACAAGGTCACGCATCAAAACGATTATCGCCGAATAGTCGTTCGGATCTAGATTCCCAGAAGTGTCAATTTCGACACCGGAACCCACAGTCGCTCACCCGTCATCTCCAAACTCTAGATATGATGATGGTGACGAGCTGACAAGGCTCAGCGACAAAACTCAAGGCATTCAAACACTGTTGGATGAAATTCGAACCGAAACCGCGTTTCGCCGGCGAATTTCGTCGAAAAATGCACCAAAATCGATATTCGATTTTCGCAAAGGGATTTGGACCTTAGACGATCAGTCCAGAGCTCACTTCCCACACACACATACTGCCCATAGCAGCCACAAGATGCAAAATTGCATAAAACACCCAACCATTGCATAAAATTACATCATTTTATGTAAATAACGAGGCTTTGTGGCTCGTTACCACAAACTGAGGGTTTTCGAGGTCAGCCAAGACATGTACTGATAGGTCTCGACATGCCGGAGGACGTGCTCATGGTTCGAAGCACAGCGGCTCACTATAGGAGGCGCAGGAGCGACCCGAAATTCAACAAACTACACGCACTCGGGGTAAACCGCGCCGAATATGCAGATTCAAAATCCGTTGATCAAAAGTGAGGTGAGCATTGTGATCAGCATTGACCAATGATTACCGTGCTCACCTCCGGAGGCATCGGAATAGCCTTGGTTAGCCAAAAAAGTGCAGCCAACCTAGAAATACACAAAAATTGGGGTTAAAAAGCTTACCAGGCAGGGAGGAGCTAGGACACGGCCGTCAACAGTTTGGTGGCGGGCGCACCGGAGGCAGGCGGGTGCCGATGACGGAGGGAGGCCGGGGCGCGCGCTGATTGGCGGTGGGAGGCAGCGGCAGCGGTGCAGGAGCAACCCGAGCCCGCCCGGGCTGTGTAAGGTATTGGCTCCCTGGAGTGTCGTACCAACCTTAATCAAATGGATCAAAGTGTGGTAAAGTGAGCCATAGGACATGTTCTATATCTGGTCTCGAGGGCTTTGGATTTGTTAAAAGGGACCCCAGATAGTGTTTGAGTGGTTTTAGCATTTTCCGACGCAAAAACAAACTCAAAACCTTGAAAAACTGCAGTCTGGGTACTGTGTACCGGTATTGAAACTTGGTGCCGGTACCTGATATAGATGTAGAGAAAGTCTGCTCTCGGGTTTGAATTTGGGGCCCTGTGTACCGATACCGAATTGAGTCAGTATCGGTACTGGGGGAGGTTGGTACCGGTACTAGATGTCGGGTACCACTGGTACCCTATAGGAAGCAGAATTGGCCAATGTTCGGGTTGAGGTACCCGGTTGGTGGTACCGGTACTGCGAAGCCCGAGTACCGATACTGCTGGCCGCGTACCGGTACCTAATGGCCTACGCAGAAAGGCTGCTCTCGGGTTGAGATGTCCACCCGGGGGTACCGGTACTCAAGCTCGAGTACTGGTACCTAGTGTAAAAATGTGCAGATTGTGAAGGGTTGTAAATGTAAATTGTTGAAGGGCCTATTTGCAATTGTGGGAACTTATAAATAGCCCCCCCACACCCTTCTCTCTTCTCCACAAGCTGAGAACACCCCTTTTCTTCCTCTCTTCACATCTCCCTCTTCTTCTCTCTCTTGGAACTCTCCAACAAGATGGATTTGAGGGATTTGGAAGGATTTTGGAGCTTGCTGGAGTGGAAGAGGCTGTCCTACAAGGTGGAGCTTGAGGTCTAGAAGTGACCAAGGTAAGGGTTAGCAAGTTTAACCTAGGGTTTACCTTGATTGACCTAGAATTCATGTTTTTAGGGTTCTTGTGGTTTAGAAACCCAGAATGATCTATGGTTTCTCATGGTAAATGGTTCTTGACCATGTTTGGGGAAACCCTAGGGTTGAAATTAGGGTTTTCATAGATAGGGGGTTTAAAATGAAATTGATCCCTTAATTCCTTAATTGAAGGATAAATCGACGCGTAGGGAGGCTCAAAACAAAGTTCCTACGAGCCTACGACATACCGTTGGAGAAAACCACTATTTTTTGTTCGTTACCCTTGGGTCGAGCCAAAACGATGTCGGAAAATCGCGAGACTTCGTTTCTCACCTCGTAGCATCGAACTGAGGTAGGTGGTGCTATGCGAAACAATCAGACTTCTCCCTATGTCTATGTTAAATTTGTTGGCCATGTATGTATATATATAAACTCATGCATTGTAGAGTAATGTATGTCATGCACTCATTCCTTGTATGCTCTCATGATAAGTATAGAAAAATATGAAATAGACATAGATGTATATGCATAAGGATCGGGTCTTAAACAATGGAATCTCTATAGTGCCATAAACGAAATGTGAATTAGACAACATTGTGACATGGAATGATGGCATTTGGATTAGTGATGTGATAACACAAATGACATTAGTTGTTAGGGATGGATAGATCCCCGAGTATTGTTGCCCCTAGTTAGTAGGGTATCCTCTAGTTGGAGGATTGGATTGTACTCACATAGCATCTGTCGGCTTGGTGGTGGTCACTCCACCCAAGCAGTGGGCTCCGGAGTTGTCACATTTTGGGTTAATGTATGTACCGAGCAGATGGTCTCGGGTGAGCGTAGCTGGGTGTCTCCTTACCTGTGGGATTGGTTGTAAGTTGGGCTCAACCTTCGGGTTAGCCAGTGTGATTGGGTTACAAGCATATGAATGGCATGCATCATGAGCATAATGGTTACTTTATTCATATCATATTGTTGAGGCATGATAGTATGTTAGCATTTCTCATTCTCGTATTTCTTTCTACTTATGTCTGCTTAGACCTAGTGGAAAAATCGGCAGAATCGGGGGCCGAACCCACTGGGAACTTCTTTTAGTTCTCACCCCACTATTGTACAGATCCCAGTCCTAGCCGAGCGGCCGAAGATCGTGGCAAGGGCATAGCACCCTAGGTAGCAGACTTCCCGTGCATTAGTGTATCTTGTATATACCATGTGAGAGACATGTTTTAGTTTGGAAAGATCGTGTAGTGAGGAACTTTACGTATGAAATAAATGTTGTATTTTGGTGAGATGTAAAGGGACAAGCAAATGAATGGTTGTAATAGTTTAGTTAAATTTCTCTCTTACTCTTGTTATTTTCCTCGCGCAAATCATGTATGTTATTTGTTTTTACCTAGGCAAAACTAGATGTATATGATGTTATTGAGCCTTGGGCGGTACAAGGGAGACTCTGTCCGTTCGGCAGTTTGTGCACGTGCCGAACCGACCAAATTGGCGATTACGAGGCGTGATAGAACCGGAGTGGTATCAAAGCATGAAAAGAGAGAAATTTAGGAAGGACCTAAGGACCTTAGGACGGTAACCATAAGGATATAGGTGTGTGAGTCATGTGGATCAATGATTAATGGCTGAAGTTAAGATAATTGGGTCTAGATGTTAGTATGTCTCTAATGATCGTTAGGGACGGATTCGAGAGATATTCATTCTCAAGTCAAGAAGTTATGTTGGCGGCCGACAACATAATGTCTAAGGGTGGGGATGAGTACGCTCGCGTGCTTTCGCCTAATTTGGTTATGGGTGGTTTAGTTTGTTAGTTGCGAATAATACGTGGGTTAAAGTAATTAACTTAATTGTTGTGTTTCAGGAGACAATGATGCCGCAGAAGTGCCCCAAGACGAGATATGCTTTGGCACCGCCTTCCGAGTTGCCCGAGCATTCTGGGTCTAACGAGGTCCAGGATCTGCGTGCGCATGTGGCTACACTGATGGGAGTGGTGCAGCAGCAGTAGGAGCAGATTGGACGGCTCCAAGAGTTAGTGGCGGCGATGGCAGCACCTGAGAGTCGAGAGCCGCCCGTACCCTCGGCACGCGCTCCTAATGCTGCCGAGGGTGTGGGTATGCCGCAGCACCGATGACGACTCACCCCGCACCGGTGATCGTTCCCCTGGCGGCATCTAGCTCGTCGGTAGCTGACTTAGCGGCGGAAGAGGCCAAAAGAGAGCGGCGACTTGCGGCTCTCACGACCTTTAAGAGGTTCAACCTTCCTAACTTTGACGTAGAGGCGATGGATCCCTGGATAGTAGAGTCTTGGATCGCTACGATGGAGACTCTAGTTGAGAATATTTACACATTGGAGCGTGACAAGGTGCATTTGGCCGCTCATTGCTTTAAGAAGTCGGCCCAAGTGTGGTGGAGGGGAGTGAAGGAGAATCGGACCCCGGACCTTCATCCAGTTACTTAGGAGGAGTTCCGGAGATTGCTATTCGCAGAGTACTTCCACGACAGCGACAAGAGAAAATAAAGGAAAGTTTTCGAAAGTTAAGGCAAGGTAGCCGTTCAGTGAGGGAGTACGAGCAGGAGTTCTTGCACATTGTGAAATGCGTTCCGGCTATGGTTCAACATGATCAAGATAAGGTGGAGTGCTTTGAGCGAGGACTTCGGCTAGAGATTTTTAGAGTGGTGCACCCTTTCAAGCTTAAGACGTTTGTTGAGGTATTGGATCGAGCTCTGTAGGTGGAGCACGGGAATGCCGTCTCGCGGGAGGAGCGCGAGGCATTTGAAAATGTGACGCCCCGACTTCCCAGTGGGTCACCCATCCTAGGACTACTCCCGTCCTAGCACGCTTAACTCTCTTAACCTCTTGGGTCTAGCCACCACCCAAAATGCTTAAGCCGGGTTAAGAGTTTAGCCCTATTATATCTTATATATAGGACTATCTAGGGTCTCACAGAAAAGGAGAATGGAAAGAATGTCTGCCGCGAACGAACCGGCCCCGCCGTAGGTTGTTTCTAGGGGGAGTGGTCATTCATGATACAAATTAAATTTGTTTAAATTTTATTTTTGAAATCAGGATTATAGGTTCATGGCTTCCAACAGACTCAAGAATCTGCTGTTAATTACCTCACACTTTCAGTGTTAAGGAACCCTCGATTAAGAAACCAAATATAAATGCTGATAATAAAAGAGACAAAACAGGCAAATGAAATTTTATTAATATGATTTGCCGTATACATGGCTTAAGCAGGGGCATACCCCCATTGTACATAAATTTTATAAGACTAGATAATCAATTTAGCGACTTGGTGGTTGATTAAAGTTTTGATGCTCAGTTTAATGACATGGTGGTCGGTTTAAATTTGGTGCTCAGTTTAATGACATGGCGGTCGGGTTCACCTTAATTGTATATTCCAAGGTGGAGATACGACCAAACCTCAAGTATATGTATTGAGGTAGATTGGATTTGATATTACCCGAAAGTAGAGAGTAGCTAATTCCTGAGTATATGTATCAGGATTAACCGAGTTTAATATATTTTTCACTCTAGTTATATGTGCTAGAGTGAGGATCTGACTAAGCCCTAAGGTATTGCGTTAGGATTTGTTGGATTTGATTTCATGAGCTCTAAGTATATGTATTAAAGCTCGATCGGGTAAGGATTTCACTCTAGGTAGATATGCTAGAGCAAAAGGCTGACTAGTCCCTAAGTATATAGGTTAGGACTAGTCGAGCATAATTTGACTTCCACTCTAGGTATATGTTCTAGAGTAAAAGGTTGACTAGGCCCTAAGTATATGGGTTAGGACTAGTTAAGCTTGGCTAGAGCAAAAGGCTGACCAGACCCTAAGTGTATGTGTTAGGGTTAGTCGAATAAACTCTAAGTTTATATGTTAGAGTTCGAATAAACTTGACATCATTTGACTGAATTCTAAGCATATGACTTAGAACTCTGTCGATTTTGAGATGTTTTGCATTAGTTATATATGCTAAGGCGATTGACTTAGCCCTAAGTATATGTATTAAGGGTAGTCGATATTTAATTTTTACTCTAGGTATATGTGCCAGAGTAGAAAAGGTTCATGATGAGATTTGGGTATTGGTTCATGAGATTTGGTTCATGAACTTGGATATGGTTCATGGATTTGGTGTATGGACTTCGTTCATGGTTCAAGGAATTTGGGTTTAGTTTAACGACTTTTCGGTCGTTTAGATTTGGGTTTAGTTTAACGACTTTTCGGTCGTTTAGATTTGGGTTTAGTTTAACGACTTTTCGGTCGTTTGAAATTTGGGTTTAGTTTAACGATGTTTCGGTCGTTTAAATTTGGGTTTAGTTTAACGACGTTTCGGTCGTTTGAATTTGGGTTTAGTTTAGCGACATTTCAGTCGTTTGAATTTGGATTTAGTTTAGCGACATTTCGGTCATTTAAATTTGGGTTTAGTTTAACGACGTTTCGGTCGTTTGAGTTTGGGTTTAGTTTAGCTACGTTTCGGTCGTTTGAGTTTGGGTTTAGTTTAGCGACGTTTCGGTCGTTTGAGTTTGGGTTTAGTTTAGCGACGTTTCAGTCTTTTGAGTTTGGGTTTAGTTTAGCGTCATTTCGGTTGTTTAAATTTGTGTTTAGTTTAATGACTTTGCGGTCGTTTGAGTTTTATTTGTGGACTTTGGGTTTTGGCTTTTATTTGTAGACTTCGGGTTTTGGCTTTTATTTGTAGACTTCGGGTTTTGGGATTTATTTGTGGACTTTGATTTTAGGTCGGCTTGAACCTCTTGTATTTGATTTGGGTTGAGCCGCCTTAGGTTTTCACTTGATTTATCTCTTTCAAGTTTGGTTTGGGTCGACCGTTATTGTTAAGGATTTTGTATTGGCAAGTTTCGTGAAGTGAGTCGGAGTCTTGAAGAATCGAAGCGAATTGATAAAGATCAAAGAATTCAAGATTTCGGAAAAATCAGAAAATACCTCACGACGTGAATCACGATGGTCAGGTAAAATTTTAACTCATGTTATGGTGATTCATACTTAATTATAGGCATTAGAATCATTTAATCAAAGTTTAGTTGATTAGAAAGTGCTTCGGAAATGTACGGAACTCGAAACAATGCAAAATCCCGAAATTTGCATTGTGTACCGGTACAGCAATTAATCCCGTACCGGTACAGCCACTGACTTGGCTTCGTANTTTGGTTGTTACACCTATTCACCCCCCTCTAGGTGATAGATACAATCTAGATAGATCCTTGGGCTCCTCAAAACTTTTAGTTATATCTTGATTCAGGACCCATTGAGATTTGGTTTGGGTTGAATCGTTATGCTTTGGTTTGGGACCCATCAAGCCTTGGTTTGAGTTGGGCGACCTCAAGTTTGTTTGTTGGCTTTGGATTTGGTTTAGGTTGAACCGTTATGCTTTGATTCGGGACCCATTAAGACTTGGTTTGGGTTGAACCGTTATACTTCGGTTCGGGACCCATCAAGACTTGGTTTGAGTTGGGCGACCGTTATGCTTTGGTTCGAAACCCATCAAGACTTGGTTTAAGTCGATCTTTTGTGACTTAGTTCAAGTCCCCTTTAATCTTGGGGTTGGGTTGAGCCTTTATATCTTGGCTCAATTTTAACCTTCAAGATATGTTTGAGTTTGGTTCAAATTGAACTCTTATATTCCGGTTCAACAGAAAACCTTTTGAGTTTGGGTTTGAGCTGAACCAGTTTTTAATTTAAGTGGAACTAACTTATAGTTTGGTTCTTCATGTAGTTTGGTTTAGGTCGGACCCACTTCGGTTTGAGCTGAATCCTTCATGGTTCGGTTCAAATCGGATTCGCTTTGGCTCGAGTCAAACCCTTTGCGGTTCGGATCGGATCAGACCCACTTTGGTTTGAGTCGGATCCTCTACGGTTTGGTTCGGATCGAACCCACTTTGGTTTGAGTTGAATCCTTTATGGTTCAAATGGGATCCGGTCCAGTTCAATTCGGATCAGATCCACTTTGGTTCAAGTCGATCCTATTCGGTTTGGATTGGACCCACTTTGGTTCGAGTCGGATCCTTTATGATTCTGATCGGATTGGACCGGATTCGGTTCGAGTCAGTTCAAGTTGAATCCTGTTCGATTCGGTTTGGATCGGATTCACTTTGGTTCAAGTCGAATCCTTTATGGTTCGGACGAGATCCGGTTTGTTTCAGTTCGAATCGGATTCACTTTGGTTCAAGTTGAATCTTTTATGATTCGGTTCGGACAGGATCCGGTTCAGCTCGGATCCGGTTCGGTTCAGTTCAAATCGGATTCACTTTGGTTCAAGTCAAATCATGTTCCGTTCGGATTGGACCCACTTTGGTTCGAGTCGGATCCTTTATGGTTCTGATCGGATTGAACCGGATCCGGTTCGAGTCGGTTCAAGTCGAATCCTGTTCAGTTCGGTTCAGATCGGATTCACTTTGGTTCAAGTTGAATCCTTTGTGGTTCAGTTTAGACCAGATCCGGTTCGGCTCGGATCCGGCTCGGCTTAGTTCAGATCAGATTCACTTTGGTTTAAGTCGAATCCTGTTCAGTTCGGATTGGACTCACTTCGGTTCGAGTCGGATCCTTTATGGTTCTGATCGAATTGGACCAGATTTGGTCTGAGTCGGTTCAAGTCAAATCCTGTTCAGTTCGGTTCAGATCGGATTCACTTTGATTCAAGTTGAATCCTTTGTGGTTCGGTTCAGACCTGATCCGGTTCGGTTCAGTTCAGATCGGATTCACTTTAGTTCAAGTCGAATCCCTTATGGTTCGGTTTAAGCTGAACCGACTTGTAATTTGTTCGACTTAGCTTGGCTCGAACCTCCTGTGCTTTTATTTGAGTTGAACCCGGCATATGCTTTGGTTCGGCTTGACTTGGAACCCTTCTGTGGTCCAGTTCGATTTGAACTGACTTATGGTTCGGTCTACTCAATCCTCCTGTGGTTCAGTTTGAGCTGAACCAACTTGTAGTTTGGTTCAGGTCGAACCGGTTCATTACTTGGTTTGGTTCAAAGTTCTTGAGTCTCAGTTCGATTTGAGTTGAACCGGCTTATAAGTCGATTCGGTTCATCGTTTTAGGTTCGGTTCACCTCCTTAGGTTCGGATCAACTCAATTTTGGTTCGGTTCACTGTCGCGAGTTCTGCTCAATGCCATATATGCGGTTTGGTTCACCGTTATGAACTTGGTTCACCATTTTAGACTTGGTTCACCAACTTGGTCTTTAATTTATTTTTGATCCATCACTTGCGTGAACCGACGTCAACTTGGGTTGGTTCAATTAGAGTTTGTATCCAAGCCGATTTGACTTAAGCTTAACTCCTCCTTTTTCATTAAATTCAAATTGAACTCATTATTATGTTGAGTTCAATTCAAACCAAATATTTATGCAGTCGATTTGGTTTAACCGAATCAACCCGGGTCAAACCTATCACGAAGACGGCGACCCGGCTAAATAAATCAAACCCGGATCAAGCCTATCACGAAGATGGCGACCCGGTTAAATAAACCAGACTCGGGCCAAGACTATCACGAAGATGGCAAATTAAAATATGTCCGTCATTTTTTAATTATTATTATTTTTTTTATTTGATCAGTCCGAGCCTATCACGAAGATGGTCGTGTTGATCAAGTCGAATCGAAGCCTATCACGAAGATGGCGACCCGGTTAAATAAACCAGACTCGGGCCAAGACTATCACGAAGATGGCAAATTAAAATATGTCCGTCATTTTTTAATTATTATTATTTTTTTTATTTGATCAGTCCGAGCCTATCACGAAGATGGTCGTGTTGATCAAGTCGAATCGAAGCCTATCACGAAGATGGCGAATGATTCGAACAATGCTTATCGCGAAGATGGCAAATCAAAATATGTTCATCGTTTTTTTTTTATTGTCCAAATATGCGGTGGGTTCGATCGTGTCGAACCTATCACGAAGATGGACGCTCGATCAACCCTTTCCACCATGTCGAGCCTATCGCGAAGATGGCCGCACGGTTTTCGTAGCAAAATAAATGGTGCTCGATCACCCATTTCGACCATGTCGAGCCTATCATGAAGATAGCCGCACGGTTTAGAGATTAGCGATGCATACGCACAGCGGAAGTGACGACTTAATGTCAAATTTGATCGGTTCGAAACCTATCACGAAGATGGTCGGGTTGATCAAACCAACAAAAAGTCGCACTTACGCTATTCGTATGCATGCATGTCTCTTGTTGTCGTTGGGGAAGTCGCCATGATCGTTGTCGTCGTCGTCGTCGTCGGAATCGTCGTAGCCGTAGCCATAGTGAGTGGAAGAGCCAAGCATCTTTCTTTTTTTTTTCTTCTTCTTCTTTCTTTTTTTTTCATTTTTTTTACTGGTTGGGAGAGGGGTGTGCACACAGCACACCCCCTCCTTTTGTTGCTTTTCTTTCCTTCTATATTTTTAATTTGAATTTTGAATTTTTTTTTTCTCAAACAAAGAAGCGAGCTCCGAGTGGCTCTAGGGGATAGTCAGGTTCCAAGAAGCCCCCGAAGTACCCGCGAGCATAGTCGAAGGGTCATGGGACTCCTCGGTGCGTTATTTGTGGCGGAGACCACCGACAAATGTATTGTGAGCAGCGTGAGGGAAGATGCTTTAGATGTGGTCAAGCGGGACACTTTAGCCATCAGTGCCCGGGAGGATTCTCGCCTGCCCCGTCTACTGCTTCAGTTCAGTTGGCTCCTCGACAGTTCATGGGAGCCCCGCCTACTACTGCATCTGCTGGACGTGCCTTGGTGCCACGTCAACCTAAAGGACCCCGACAAGCACCTAGTGGTCATGTATTTGCCGCCCAAGTGGAGGAAGCTATTGCCTCTGATGATGTCATGGCAGGTATTGTGTTGATAAATGGAATCAGAACTAGAGCCTTGTTTGACACAAGCGCATCTCATTCAGTCATTAGACGGATATTTGCTAGCATGCATGGCATAGAGGCCAAGGTGGCCAAAGAGGCTTGGTGGGTTAGCGCCCCCGAGAACATGATCTGTGTCAGGAAGGAGTGTTTGGCCTCTCTAGTACAAGTGGGTGACTGGATTATGCCGGCACACTTGCTCGTACTAAAACGGTTGAGAGGATTTGATCTAATATTGGGCATGGATTGGCTCTCAAAGTACTACACGACTATTGATTGCGATAGTAAGGTGATCACTTTTCGTGAACCTGGACAAAAGGAGTTCACCTATCGTGCTTGTAGAGGTTCGCTCTTTGCCATGACGGTGTCGACGTCGCGGGCAAGAAAGTTGATTAGTAGCGGTTGTGCGGCTTATTTGGCGACCGTGGTGGAGACTTGTAGGGAGAATCCGGTGCTCGAGGACATTCCAGTGGTCCAAGAGTTTCCGAATGTATTTCCCATAGAGTTGCCCAGAATGCCACCCGATCGGGAGATCGAGTTCGTGATAGACTTGGTTCCCGGATCGGCGCCGATTTTGAAAGCTCCATATAGGATAGCACCGGCCAAGTTAAAAGAGTTGAGGGCTCAGCTGCAAGATCTCCTTGACAAGGGATTCATTGAGCCAAGTGTATCACCTTAGGGAGCCCCGGTGCTATTTGTGAAGAAGAAGGACGGGACGCACAGGTTATGTGTGGGTTACCGTGAGCTAAATAAAGTCACAATCAAGAATAAATACCCGTTACCCCGCATAGGAGATTTGTTTGATCAATTGCAAGGGTTCCGGGTGTATTCGAAGATTGATCTTTAGTCGGGATATCATCAATTGAAGATCAAACCCGAGGATGTTCACAAAATCGCTTCTGTACGCGTTATGGACATTATGAATTCACTGTCATGCCATTTGGGCTCACAAATGCCCCTGCAGCATTTATGGACTTAATGAACCATGTTTTTAAGTCCTTCTTGGATCGCTTTGTCGTGGTATTCATAGACGACATATTAGTCTACTCCCGTAGTGACGAGGAACACAAAGAATATTTGAGGATTGTGCTGCAAGTCCTCTGGGAGGAACAGCTTTATGCAAAGTTGAAAAGGTGTGATTTTTGACTTCGTGGAGTCGCCTTCTTGGGCCACGTAATTTTCGAGGGTGGTGTATCGGTTGACCCAAGGAAAGTTGAGGCGATTAAGGATTGGCCTCGCCCGACGAATGTATCGGAGACCCGCAGTTTTGTGGGTCTTGCAGGTTATTATAGGTGGTTTGTGAAGGGATTCTCAAAGATCGTTATTCCACTTACCCGCCTTACACGCAAGGGAACTAAATTTGTGTGGAGTGACGAATGCGTCCGGAGTTTTAAAGAGTTGAAAGAAAAATTGACTACGGCTCCGGTACTCACCCTCCCGATTCCGAGAGAAAGCTTTGTCGTGTACAGCAATGCATCCTATCAAGGACTGGGGTGTGTTTTGATGCAGCGCCGGTAGGTTATTGCATATACCTCCCGTCAGTTGAAGAGTCATGAGAAAAACTACCCCATTCACGATTTGGAGTTAGCTGCGGTGATCTTCGCACTCAAGTTATGGAGACACTATTTGTACGGCGAACGTTGTGAGGTATACACTGACCATAAGAGCCTCAAGTATTTGTTCACACATAAGAAATTGAATATGAGGCAGCGTCGGTGGTTAGGATTGTTGAAAGAATTTGATGAAACAATTCTATACCATCCAGAAAAAGCCAACGTGGTGGCGGATGCGCTTAGCAGGAAATCAACGGAGAATCTTGCAACTGCCATCACGCATCAGTTGTCGTTGTGGAAGGAAATGGGGCGGCTTGATCTCGAGGTTGTGGCCCCGGGAGTCCTGGCTATGCTTACTGCTCTCGTTGTGCAACCGACCTTGTTGGAGAGAATTAAAGATCGGCAATCATCGGATCCGAGTCTCCAAAAAGTACGACGAGACATCGAGAACGGGCGCACGAGCGATTTAGTGTGGGCTCCAATGGTGCACTTCGGTACCAAAATCGTTGGTGTGTACCGGACGACAAGGAAATTCGAAAGATTATCTTGCAAGAAGCTCATCAGTCTCCCTATAGTGTTCATCCGGGCGGCACCAAGATGTACAAGGATCTTAAAATGCATTATTGGTGGCCGGGGATGAAAAGGGATATTGGACACTATGTGGCGCAATGTCTTGTGTGTCAACAAATCAAGGCGGAGCGTCGATTTCCAGCGGAGAAACTTCAAAGTTTATCTATTTTCGTTTGGAAGTGGGAGGACATAGCTATGGATTTTATTATAAGATTACCCCGTTTGCAGGGTGGTCACGATGCGATTTGGGTGGTAGTGGATCCCCTATCCAAATCGGCATACTTTCTACCTATCCACACCACGTGGTCGGGTGATAAGTTGGCTCAAGCGTATCTTGATGAGATCGCGAGACTTCATGGGGTTCCGCCGACCATTGTATCGGATCGGGATCCCCGATTTACATTTCATTTTTGAAAAAGTTTGCAAGAGGCGCTTGGCACACGGCTCGAGTTCAGCACGGCATTTCATCCTCAAAGCAATTGTCAATCAGAGAGGACAATTCAAGTTCTTGAGGATATGCTACGCGCATGTGTAATGGACTACAAGGGCGGATGACATGATCATTTGGCAATGGCTGAATTCGCCTACAACAATAGCTATCAGGCGAGTATCGAAATAGCGCCGTTTCAAGCTCTCTACGGGAGGAAATGTCGATTTCCTATACATTGGGGTGAAGTTGGTGAGCGAATCACTTTTGGCCTCGATGTGTTGAAAGAGGCGGAGGAGAAAGTTCGCATTGCACGCAAGAGGCTTTTGACAGTGCAATCTCGGCAGCAAAGTTATGTGAATGTGCGCCGGCGAGATCTTGAATTCGCCGTGGGGGACCATGTCTTCTTAAAAGTGTCACCTATGTGCGGTGTTAAGCAGTTCGGAGTTCGGAAAAAACTTAGCCCTTGATATATCGGACCATATGAAATTTTGGAGCGAGTGGGCGCTTGTAACACACTGGACCTTTGCAAATTGCAAGGTTCGAGTGATTGGCCGTGTTCTGAGCTTTTCCAGATTTTCTGGTGGGTCGTTGACTGTGTTCTGACCTATGGCACGTGTCCCGAGATTTGCGGTACAAAGCCTTGCACCAAAACCCAAAAAAAAGGGATTTGGCTGACTCTCGGATTGAGTTCTGGCAGGCTTGTACCGGTACAAGTTTGTGCTTGTACCGGTACAAGGTTGATGCTTGTACCGGTACAGCCATCGGAGCTTGTACCGATACAGAGCCGCAGAGCTCAGCAACCCGAGCCTCGGGTTTGGATTTCGTGGACCTTGTACCGGTACAAGAGCCCGTGTACCGGTACAAGGAGGCTAATTTTGTGCAGTTTGGACTGCAGGGGGCTTTTTGCGATTGTGGACTTCTTATTAGTACCCCCCACGCCCTAGGGGTCTTCTCCTGAGCTTGGGACCAGCAAGAGAAGAGGTAAGGGAGCCCTCTTTGATTTCCTTTTGATCTATTTGGATTTTGGTAGGATTTTAAGAGATTAAACCTCTCTTTTGCTTCTTTTTGCTTGATTGGAGGCTTTTCCCCCATTGGAGCTTCGGTTTATGCTTGGTTGAGGGTTAATCCTTGAAGTTTGAGGACTTTGAGCTTGGTTTGAAGCTTCCTAGAGGTAAGTGACTAGATCTTTTCCTCTAGATTTGAATTTTGGAGGTTTCTTTGAGATGAAACCCTAGATGAGGTTTTAGGGCTCATATTTGGGCATTTTTTATCTAGGGCTTTTGGACCTAAATTAGTTGGTTTAGAATCTTCCTTGGGCTTGGATTGGAAGGGATTTAGCTCTCTTTTGGAGCTTGAGAGAGATTTTCCACTCATTGGGTATGTTTTAGCCCTTTTGCTAAATTTGTTAAAGTTTGATCTTATAGTTGATCGTAATGCCCTTGTATCTTTTCGCTCAATCCTTTTAGGGTATTTTGAGACTCGGGGACAACTTTGTTCGGCGAATCGAGACCCTACGCGACGGTTCGGTGGGTTTGACCTAGCCTACATATGAGAAATTCTCATATATGGTTATATATGTTCCGTAAATTGAAAAAGCATGCATGTTCATACTAAATGTATTTATTATGATTTTTAGAATGCTTAAAATGCATATGTTATATATGATGAAATTTTGGACCTCTATGTAGTAGAGAGTTGCTTGGGAGATCTTTGGTTGCATTTAGCATTCTTTATGAGACTTGGTTTCATGCTTCTATAGTATAAATGAGTTCGGATTCATGCATTTAAACTTGAGTTTACTTGTGACATGAAAGATGACAAGATTGCCATTTAGAAGGTATGTGAACTAGAGAGCTAATGTCATCAAGCGGCATTGAGCTCGGGACATGTGAGAACCTAGTGGATAGGGCCATTGAGGGATTTGGAATACATGTTGAACATCAAATTGCCTAAGTGTCATCAAGGGGCACTAGGCGTAGCAAATGTTGAAACTTCACATTGTGACTTAAACTAGATCTTCGGGATGCTAGTGACCATACCATGTTAGAGACATGAGGATTGGATATTTGAGACTTGGACTATGCTTGCTTGCCATTTGTGCTCATTCGCACATGCTTGTGAGGGTCGCTCCCTACAAGCCGGCACTCCGGAGTTAGCCTACGCGACTTATGTTCGCTCGTGCGGTATTGAGAAGCCTACGGGGTCGAGTGGGACAGACACATTCCAAGAGTAGGGATGTTGGGCTACCACAGGCACTTAGGCGGCACAAGCTGGACTACCTTTGGTAGGTCCTTAATTGGAAATGGAAATCGACACGGTGTTGAGAATGGTTAATCACTACTAGATAGGTTTAGTAGTTGAATTACATTTATATGCTTTTAGCATAGTGTTGAGACATGTAGTATACTTGATAGTCTCCTTTTGCATTAAAGCATACTTGGTTGCCATGACAGAACTTATGCATAATGTATTCATAAAGGTTAATGACATACTATTTTGATATCGTAGATGTACATCACCATGACATCGTTTATACTTGAGTTTAGTAATTTAGCATTTTAATTATGCCTTTATATCGCAGTCATTATTGCTATTATTATTGTACTTACCCTTTTCTTTTGGGGCCTAGTGGTGCATAGAGCTGAGGTCAGTAATTGCCCACTGGGAACTATAAATTATAGTTCTCACGCCCTCTTTTTCTCGATGTTTTTCAGAGCCTTCCACGCAGGGTGAGGCCAGGGATCGCGGGAAGGGAGTTGCTTCGAGCTAGCTTCCTTCGAGGACGAGTTGCTAGGTGGTCTACCTTTCGATTTATATTTCTTTTGCGAGAGGTTGAGAGTTTTAACAGTGTACTAGAGGCCACCACTTTTGTACTTTTGAGACAGATATTGTACTACTTATGACTTCTTTTATTGTCTAGCTTTACTTCTTTACTTTGGTGTAGATGTTAGAACTATACTCGCTCTGATATCATTAGTCGCTAGTTATTTCACTTCTTCTATTTGTCCTACTACTTGCTTTTACTTTCGCTTTTATTGTAGACGCCTTATATGTGTAGACATATGGCGGGTCTGGGCACGCCACCGGGAGGGCCTCCGCCGGTCCCGGGGCGTGATAGCGCTGTGGCGTATAGACTTGCATTACCGCCCAAACTGGAGGGAGTTCACAACGTGTTTCACGTGTCCAACCTCCGCAAGTATGTCCATCATTCGGACCATGTCCTCCTGTTCGAACTACCAGAACTACCAGAAGATATGACGTACAAGGAATTTCCTGCATGCATCTCGCTCGAGAAGTGAGAGAATTGCGGAATCATACGATACCATATGTAAAGGTCCAGTGGAGCAATTATGAAGAACGTGAAGCCACTTGGGAACTTGAGGACGTGAAGCGGGAACATCATTCTCATCTTTTCGAAGATTTAAGTTGAGGTATGAGTTAAGTTTGGGTTGAGTTAAGTGAGTTTCGGGGACAAAACTCTTTTTAAGGGGTGGGGAGTGTAAGGTATTGGCTCCCCGGAGTGTCGTACCAACCTTGATCAAATGGTTCAATGTGTGGTAAAGTGAGCCATGGGACATGTTCTATATCTGGTCCCGAGGGCTTTGGATTCGTTAAAAGGGACCTCGGATAGTGTTTGAGTGGTTTAAGCATTATCCGGCGCAAAAACTAACTCAAAACCTTGAAAAACTGCAGTCTGGGCACTATGTACCAATACTGGAACTTAGTACCAATATCTGATATAGATGCAGAGGAAGTCTGCTCTCGGGTTTAAGTTTGGGGCCATATGTACCGGTACCGAACTTAGGCAGTACCAGTACTGGGGGAGGCTGGTACCGGTACTAGATGTCGGGTACGACCGATACCCTATAGGAAGTAGAATTGGCCAACGTTCGGGTTAAGGTACCCTGTTGGTGGTACTGGTACTAGGAAGCCCGAGTACCGGTACTGCTGGCCGCGTACCGGTACCAAGTGGCTTCTGCAGAAAGGCTGCTCTCGGGTTGAGATGTCCACAAGCTCGAGTACCGATACTCAAGCTCGAGTACCGGTACCCAGTGTAAAAATGTACAAATTGTGAAGAGTTGCAAATGTAAATTGTTGAAGGGCCTATTTGCAATTGTGGGAACTTATAAATAGCCCCTCCACACCCTTCTCTCTTCTCCACAAGCTGAGAACGCCCCTTTTCTTCCTCTCTTCACATCTCCCTCTCCTTCTCTCTCTAATAACTCTCCAACAAGGTGGATTGGAGGGATTTGGAAGGATTTTGGAGCTTACTGGAGTGGAAGAGACTCTCCTATAAGGTGGAGCTTGAGGTTTAGAGATGGCCAAGGTAAGGGTTAGCAAGTTTAACCTAGGGTTTACCTTGATTGGCCTAGAATCCATGTTTTTAGGGTTCTTGTGGTTTAGAAACCTAGAATGATCTATGGTTTCTTATGGTAAATGGTTCTTGGCCATGTTTGGGGAAACCCTAGGGTTAAAATTAGGGTTTCCATAGATAAAGGGTTTACAATGAAATTGATCCCTTAATTCCTTAATTGAAGGATAAATTGACGCGTAGGGAGGCTCAAAACGAAATTCCTACGAGCCTATGACATACCGTTGGAGAAAAACACAATTTTTCGTTCGTTACCCTTGGGTCGAGCCAAAACGATGTCGGAAAATCGCGGGACTTAGTTTCTCGCCTCGTCGCATCAAACTAAGGTGGGTGGTACTATCCAAAACAATCGTACTTCTCCCTATGTCTATGTTACTATTGTTTGCCATGTATGTATATATATAAACTCATACATTGTAGAGTAATGTATGTCATGCACTCATTCATTGTATGCTCTCATGATAAGTGTAGAATAATATGAGATGGAGATAGATGTATATGCATAAGGATTGGGTTTTGAACAATGGAATCTTTATAGTGCCATGAACGAAATGTGAATTAGACAATATAGTGACATGGAATGGTGGCATTTGGACTAGTGATGTGATAGCACAGATGACATTAGTTGTTAGGGATGGATAGATCCCCGAATATTGTTGCCTCTAGTTAGTAGGGTATTATCACGTCCCGCTATCGTCAATTTGGTCGATTCAGGCCCGTACATCGACGCCGAACGGACAGCACCTCCCCTGTCCGCCCAAGGCTCAACAACAACGAGTATATGTATAAAGAAATAAACAATTCCCAGGATAACATTTCAATATATATGGCTTACACGAGGGCAAGCAACAAGAACAAGTGAGAGTAAACTAACTAAACATGCATTTACTGTATTTTTGCAATAACTCTAAACCAGGATGTAAAGCTGAATAACTACAACATTTAGTTATTTACATGCTCATTTATACATTCATTTACATGTTCCTTGTTCATCAAATATATACAACATGAAACCAAAATGGGGGTACAACTATACTCTGGAGTCCGCTAGCTAAGATGCCTAGCTCTTGCCACGATCCTCGACCGCTCCGCTCACGCTAGGATCTGTATGATTAGTGGTGTGAGAACTACTAAAAGTTTCCAGTGGGTTCGGCCGCCGACCTCGCCGACTAACCCACTAGGTCTATTCAGGCTTATGTAGGCAAGAAAAGAGAACAAATAGTAACTAGCTATAACATGTAACTACTACAATGCCTGTACGATGTTGAAAAGAACAATATATAACATATGCAAGTTATGCATGCATACTACTAATAACATCACCCAATCATTCTGGTTAACCATTTGGTTAACTATAACTCACCCACTCAATCCCTTTTTGTCGGGCCCTAAGCTGCCTCCCGACGGGACCGTCTACTGGGAAGGCTTATACGATCAACCCAGTTGATGACACACTCCGGAGCTCATCGCTCAAGGAGGAACTACCTTACTTCGAGCATTAGACTAATGTGAGTATAATCTGACCCTCACCTAGAGAATCCAATGAATGACAATGCCACACTTTAAACTTTAACTAGCTCTTTATGCTAGGTTTGTAGTTCCAAAGCTTGATGCTAACCAATTCTTCTAGTCATCATGTCACCAAGTTTACTATTGTCACAATCCATTACTAATTCACACATTCATAGGATTTTCTATGTTCACATATTCTTTACATTGGCATATGTTCAAATTCTCATTTCATGACTACATAATGTCAACTACCCTATAATGCATGAATACAAGGCAATTCATATTTAAATATGATCAATGAGGCGACATAGACATAATAAGGGTTTCGAAGATTTCGGATAGCACCACCCACCTCATAGGGATGCCAAAATATTAGAACCAACATCTCGGAATGTATAAACAACTAGTCCTCACGACTCGATGCAAGTGAAACTAGAACGATGTGTTTCTTAATTAGCGCGTCGTAGGTCCGTCGGAATGTCAATTTGAACTTCCGAGCACGTCAAACCTGCCTTCAATGAGGAATAAAATAGCTTAAACTCAAGTCACATTCACATCTTTACAACTTGCGCATTAGACTTAAGCTTAGATGTATACTATCAATATAGTCTAATTTCTAAGCTTCTTATGGCACCTTAGGGTTCTAGCACTCAAAACCTCATAACCAACTCTCAATAAGGGTAAGTAAACATCAATCCTAGTGACTATATCACAGTCCCTGCCGTAGGTTTTATCTCAATCTAACTAACAATTCATTTATATACTATACAACCTATAGCTCATTATAGGCTTATCCATGGTCACATAACTCTAGAAGTTAATTATCCATAATTCAATCTCTTCACACAGTGATTAACATCACTTTTGTTCAGAAATTAAAGCTAATATAGCCCAGGTTTCATCCCTAATAACCATTCATATGTATATACATACATACATACATACATACATACATACATACACAACATAGAGCTAGTTCTATAGGGTTCATGGCATCTAGAGTTTTAGCACTTAAGAAACTTCTTGTTCCACACTTCTTTACAACAAAGAACACCATTTAAACCAAGGAATATCACCAATTCACCCCTGGTTTTATTCGAACCATTAATTCACATACATAAGGTTCATAATGCAGTTTTTCACATTTCTACAAGTTCATACACTATAGAACTCCATACTAACTCCTCTCTTCGATAAATAACTAAACCCTAATCATAATTTGATCAAGTTTACCTTACTTTGATGCTCAACTAGATTGTTCTCTGTTCTAAAGCCTTCTTTTCAGCTCAAATTACCAAAAACTGCACTCTAAAAGTCTTCTCCACCAAGCTCTCCCTCACAGCCACTGAGTTTGATGCTCCACCAAAGAATCTCTCAGCTCCAATCTTCTCTTCTCAGGCTCAAAATACTAATCAACTCAATTCCATCAATTCTCCTTCACAACCATCACCTAAGGTTTTAGAGAGAAGGAGAGAAGGAAAGAAATGAAAAGAAAGGCTGTGGAGAGGTATCCCTACACGTATCAAGTTCCTAGGGTGTTGGGCTGTAGATAAGAATAAACAAAATGCAACTAAACCCCTCCAAAAGCTGAAAGCGCATTGCAGTTTACACTTTAGTCCCTGCAGGTTTTTCTGCACTAACAGCAGCAGCAGCTGGCAGCAGTAGCAGCAACAGCATTCAGCAGTAACAACAACAGCATTCAGCAATAACAGCAGCAGTAGCAATTGCACCTAAACCTCCCAAAAAAATAGAAATTCTGCTTTACAAAACAGTCCCCGTAGCCTTTTTAGTGCAAAATCTGCACTGGCAGCATTACTACCAAGTCCTTTTCTCGCGTCAACTTCATTCTAACACCTCTAAACACTTCTAAAACTTGTAATTAACTACCCCCACACGACCAATTTAACTCGGGGACTAACTAATTTATATTCTTGCATTACTTTGATCACGTTGATCAAAATTAGCCGTGAGATTCGATATATTACAGGTATCCTCTAGTTGGAGGATTGGATTGTACTCACATAGTGTCTGTCGGCTTGGTTATGGTCGCTCCACCTAAGCAGTGGGCTCCGGAGTTGTCACATTTTGGGTTAACATATCTACCCAGCAGACGGTCCCGGGTGACCGTAGCTGAGTGTCTCCTCACCTGTGGGATTGGTTGTGAGTTGGGCTCAACATTCGGGTTAGCCAGTGTGATTGGGTTACAAGCATATGATGGCATGCATCATGAGCATAATGGTTACTTTATTCATATCATATTATTGAGGCATAGTAGTATGTTAGCATTTCTCATTCTCGTATTTCTTTCTACTTATGCCTGCTTTGACCTTGTGGAAAGGGCGGCCCCAGGCGGCGGCGGCGCGGGGGAGGGAAGGTAGAGCTTTCTCGGCCCGAGCTCGCTCTAGATGGCCGCAGGGCTGCAGAGGTTGCGGCGGCCGTGCTCGGGGACGACGGCAGTCGGCGAGGGAGGTCACCGTAGGTCCCGTGACGTGCCGGAAGAGGGCCTAAGTTTGGGGGATCACCCTGCCAGGTTCTCGAGCAAGGATGGAGGGAGAAAAAGCAAATATGTGGGAGAGGGAGAGAGATGGTGGCTTTTCCGGCGGTCGGAGGCCCGCGCTAGCAGCCGGGGTGCGCATGGCGAGGGAAATGGAGGGTGGCGAGGCGGCTGGGGGCTCGACGTAGGGAGGAAGAAGGCTACGGTTAGGGTTTGCACCATGAAAACCCTAGATGGCCTTTTATACATGAATGTATAATTGCGTATAAGTCCACCGAAACTCAGTATTTTTAGCTGAGTCCCTCACAGCGCGAGTAAAATGCACGGGCGCACCCTCATATTCGATGTCACACAAAACAGTACATAAAATGTAGGGTTTTTCGCAAAATTTTCGTTTCGCCACTTAAGACCCCTCCTCGATCCCCGTGCAGTATCAGGAGATCCGTCTGTCAGATTTACGAACGGACTGTACCAGCACGTTCGGCACGACTGAGACATCAAACCCACAATTTTGTTTTGCCTGGTTTGCTCGCAGATTCACGACGAAACCCAACCTCTCTCCGATTGAGCAAAACCACACACAAATATAACATATACCTGATAAAAGCCTCCAAGACCCTCCAAGAAAATATGGCCAAAGTGCCTCCCAACTAGTCTTCTCTCACAAAAAGATCCCCGCTCGAGGGTCCACATGCAAAACGGAGCAAAGAGAAGTTTTAAAAAGCAAAAACGATAAAGGACAAAAGTCTCCTTTGCGATAAAATTCAGTTTTCTCGAAAACCTTGTGTCAAACCCAAAATCCGTCTGCGCCACTGGGTCCGGGATAGTCTGACCGTTGAAAATGAGCTATTCGATTACCATGAACGGAGTTCGATACACGTCAGGAGCCAGCTCTACTCATTGGCTTCTCCGAAAACTCGGGTTACTATTCACTTTAAGTGAAAAGTAAAGATCGCGTAAAATCTCCATCCTAACTCGTTTTCCTCCGAAACTTGACGAGTACTTTTGTAATTAAAATACACACAAAAACATCGTCAACAAAGAAGGTAGCTACACTGCAAAATTCTCAGTCCTCATATTATCCCCCCCCTTGAAGAAAGTTTCGTCTCCGAAACTTGCTCACATCTCTCCTGCGGATAGCTCGGGATATCGCTCTCGCATCATGGACTCTAACTCCCAAGTAGCTTCGCGCTCCCCGTGATTTGTCCACAATACTTTCACATATGGAATTGTCCGGCTCCGTAGTTGCCTCTTGAGTAGTGCCTACGGGCTGGCCGCAGCGGTTCCTGTATTCTATGCTGGAGGTGGGGCGAAAGCAACAGCAAAAGCAGCCTGCTGCCACGCCATCTACTGTACTATACCTGACAGAGTTGCTATCTAGCTTGATAGGGCCAATAACTGCTCCTCGAGCATCTGGGTGCAACTATCATCACCCTGCTCCCCAGAGCCAACTTGTTCTCCCCGCCCCCACTCCCAGTACCAGTACGGGTGCGCGCCATCCTGAAGCATATAAAAGACAAGTTTATAAACATAATCAACTCTCGAGACTTACAAACTCGATAACCTTGGGGTTAGACCCCGCATACCCTGCGCTCTCACGTGCCTATAGCCTTATGGTCTTCCTAGGGCCAGCCTAACCAATGGTTCAGTTAGAAAGCCTGTGAATGTAGTTGTAGTTGTTTCACGCTCTGATACTATCTTAATCTATCACGCCCCGGGACCGATTTTAAAAGTCTTTTTATAATGAATACTATTTTAGAAATCAGAGTTGCGAAAAATGTGCCAATTTTTTTTTTTTTGAACTCAATCTGGCCCACTTGGCGTATAGACCTGCCACAATGCAAAGTTCCACTGTCCACACGGACAGAGTTTTCTTTGTATTTGCACGGCGTACCCAATGATAATAACAACAGGATCACCACAGTGGTAGATGCCATCGCAGCCGTACAATGGCCAATCGACAGAAGAAGAACGGAAAGGAGAAAAGCGCAACGGAGAATAAAAAGGCAAGAGCAGAGAGAAGGCTTACCTGTAGACGTAGGGCTCACCTATAGACTTAGTAGGTATAGAGGTAGGCCCCATCATAGGATTGCCAATCCGTGCAGATGCCAACAAATCGCAAGAGAGAGCAAGAGAGAAGAGAAGAGATGGCGAGTCATGGGAGGCAGCTACAGATGAGAGAGAAGGGCAGGAGAGAGAAATAGCCTGCGGCCTACCTGACCTACGAACATAGGTGTAGACCTCATCAGAGAGCAGCCACACCTCGTCGTCGAGGATCGAAGAGAGAGAAATCGCTGGAGGAAGAGAGGGGACGGATAAGAGGGAAAGAGAGAGAGAGCGTGCGAGAGGCACACATAGAGAGAGAGAGAGTGTGTGTGTGTGTGTGTGTGAGAGTTTGGGTTGAGAGAGAGGCCAGCTGTAGGTGGGAGAGAGAATGAGGAGAAAGGGGGAAGAGAGAGGTCTACCTAGAAGAGGTTGAGGAGGGGAGAGAGAGAGTTCCAACTGTAATAGTCAAGAAAGAATCCATAACTCGCCACATGGAATAGGTTAATGTCATTATGCCACGTGGCATGAAGTTCTCTCAAATTAAATAGTGTAAGATAATGTTCTCGACAGGAGGAAGCTTAGATTATACAATTTTTGGTTAATCTTCGAGACATTATGTAATACACTGAACTTTTGCAAATTGCGGAGCTCGAGTGTGTGGCATGAGTTGTGGAACTATCCAACATGTTCTAGAAGGCTTGGATAAGTTCTTGGACAAGTTAGAGAGTGATCGGATTGCCGGAGATAAGAAAGTGCATTGCTTCTGCACATTNTGATCGTTGTAGTAAACTTGATGATTTTTTCTTTTTCTTTTTTTTTTGTTCTTTAGCAAATTTCAGTTTTGGCTTTCTGCCTGTTCTTTTGCAAATGTTGTTCTGCTATATGTGGTGCAGCAGTTTTGCCAAAGAAAGCCATTGAAGAGTTGCGAAATAATCCACAAGCTGTAGTAAAAATTGTTCTTCCCTGGCCTGCTGGCATCTTTCAACGATAGCAATTGTGTGATTCTTTCTTTCACTTACGATTCTGCTATTGCGCTGTACTCTCTCAACTTCAGTTGTCACAGCTGTACCAATTGTTCTACATCCATCTATTGGCGTGTGAATTGTTGTGAATTAACTTGTCAATAATTCCCCCAACTTCACCTATGTTTTGGAAGATTAAAAAAAGATTTCTATCGGTGCTGAGACATTTCACGGTAACTTTTTAGAGTGAGCCATATTTATTTATTAATGTGCTCTAGAGGTCTTTTTTTTAAAAAAAAAAAAAGGAAAAAAAAAAAGCGAGCACCAATGGCTGCATTTAGGCTGTATGAATAACCAGCAGATTCGATACGTGAGAAAAATTCCAGAGCTGAAACTGAGTGGGAACTCCCGAACGAATTACAATTAACAATTCGAATAGAACAATTCATTGTACAAAGATTTTGACCAAATAAAAGCATTAAGGCATGCTTTCACTGTTTACATTTGGCTTTTGCTACAAATTGTTACATAATGCATCAACAAAACCTCTTGGATAACACATTCAGTGGCTGTTAGGAAAGAATTGAGCTAATTTTCAGCTGCCCGAATTCCAGAAGCCAAAGCAAAAGCCAGATCAAGGAACACCAACCTGGAAGGAAACTACATTAGTCTAAATCAAAAGTGACATAAAATTAGCAAATGATGATCTTCCTAAAGGCCTGTTAGCATGCTAGAAAGAAGTCTACAACAACACATATCTCCTTTCGTTTACTCAAAAGATCAAATTGACAGCTGGTTTTTGAGAGGCATAAAAACAGGATCTACTGTATCTAATGGCCTAATGGCATGCTAAATGTGCAGCAGAGGGCTTTACAAACAGATCCACGTTAACACATTAACGATATTTGATAACAAATTAGGATAGATTTGAATCGATTTGCAGTTCAACACATCTACGTTAATATAATTGGGGTCAAAATTGTTGTTTGATGAAGTGTAATTGGATTGTAAAAAAGTATAATTAATAANAGCGAACTATTACCGACCCAAATAGTATAACTTATCATGTAATTCAATAAAGTGATGCTGTGCTTCTACAGACAACTTACAAAATCGGAAATAACCCTTATTTCATACTACTATCTCGATACAAAATCTCATGTTATGAAAAATCAATAATGGTTTGTTCATATCGAACTCGAAGTACCATGCTATTATTACTTATAATTTTCTTTTATAATCAATATGGCGAAGACATAGTCTTCTCTTTTTTTTCAATCAAATAAAAACTCATTGGGGCCAAGCATGAGGGAATGCTAGACGTTTGGTAATTTCTCCTCCAACCAGAATAAAAGATCCCATTGACACGGCTAATCCCATGCATATTGTATGCACATCAGGTGGCACAAATTGCATAGTATCATAAATGGCTATTCCTGGTATTACCCATCCGCCGGGAGAGTTTATAAACAAATAAAGATCCTTAGTAGCATCTTCTATACTGAGATATACCATGAGACCAACAAGTTGATTCGAGATCTTGCTATCAACCTCCTGCCCTAAAAAAAGTAATCTTTCTCGATAAAGTCGGTTGATTAGGACAAAATTGTATCTCTTAGGACAAAATTGCATCCCTTAGGAACCGTACGTGCACCTTGGATGCATACAGTTGAAAAAAATTGCGAAAAAAAAAAAGAATCAATGTGTCGATTCCAGTTTTATTTCTTTTATTTTTATGTAACAGGCTTTTTTAATGAAAGGTCCTCTATTAAAAAAGACGAGACGAGTTTTGGCTCTCTTCCCTCCAAAAAAAAAAAAAGAGTACTGAACTTATTAAACTAACCTATCATTTATGTATTGTTTCATCGATATTAAAATCACGATGTCATTGTCTTGTTCCTGAATGGGCCCTTTCAATTCTTTTAGGTTCATGGTCTACCCCGGGAAAAGATCTGTCCGAATTCTATTTGCACATATAGGACAAATGGTCTCAGTACCATTTTTTTGTTATGACTTCTTTTTTTTTTTAGTTAATTTCGTGTCTTGCTTTCCCAAAACTATTTGATGTATTCATCATACTATTCCGTTGGTCGGCAATTTTGGATCACTACTATAGTAATAGTAGGTATAAAGTAATAGTAGGTATAAAGTAATAGTAGGTATAAGAATCATTTATGATACAAGTGGTAATCATACATATATTATATTAACAATTTGTTATCGATTTGGTATTTTCTGAACGGAGCCTGGATACTTTATTTTATCAGTCCAAGTAAACCATAAATTCTTCTAAATTGATAATATTGATCCCTAATATAAAATAAATTGATCTAATTGCACTTCACGCTCCGAATGATTGATTGATGCTTCACTCAATACAATATCTCTTGGGCGAAACAGAGGATATCTCGATCAGGGGAGAGAACGGGTAAATCCCATATGACCCAATATGTCTGACAAGTCGCACTATACGTCAACCCAAACCGCATCTTCCTCTCCAGGACTCCGAAAAGGTACTTTTGGAACACCAATGGGCATTAAATTAAAGAAAAAAATTTAGTACTATACTTCACTTTAATATGGAAACGTAACAATCAATGGTTTATTGTCTTCATCCCTTTTTTCTCTTTATTCTATTTGATACATAGATTGGAAAGTTTATAGAGTAAGACAGAATGAATAAAGAAAAAATTTGAACGAAGAAATCGATCGTTCGAATGATAAACAAGTATCTATCCATTCGTTCCCCAAAAATGGGACCAATCCTCCCATTGCGTATTGGTACTTATCGGGTATAGAATAGATCTGCTTCTCTTTGTTCTTACGAACAAAATTGTTCCGTTATTTTCAATGGAATGGAATAAATATTAATCCTTTCTGATACAGAATCTACTGAAAAGGTTAGGTACATAGTATATATAGTCTTTTCCAATGCGATAAAATAAAGTGACATAGTGTCTATTTTTCTTTGATAAAGAGGTATTTCCATGGGTTTGCCTTGGTATCGTGTTCATACTGTCGTATTGAATGATCCCGGTCGATTGCTTTCTGTTCATATAATGCATACAGCTCTAGTTTCTGGTTGGGCTGGTTCGATGGCTTTATACGAATTAGCGGTTTTTGATCCCTCTGATCCCGTTCTTGATCCAATGTGGAGACAAGGTATGTTCGTTATACCCTTCATGACTCGTTTAGGAATAACCAATTCGTGGGGTGGTTGGAGTATTTCAGGAGGAACTATAACAAATCCGGGTATTTGGAGTTATGAAGGTGTGGCAGGGGCACATATAGTGTTTTCCGGCTTGTGCTTCTTGGCAGCTATCTGGCATTGGGTATATTGGGACCTAGAAATATTCTGTGATGAACGTACGGGAAAACCTTCTTTGGATTTGCCCAAGATCTTTGGAATTCATTTATTTCTCTCAGGGGTAGCTTGCTTTGGCTTTGGCGCATTTCATGTAACAGGTTTGTATGGTCCTGGAATATGGGTGTCCGACCTTTATGGACTAACTGGAAAAGTACAATCTGTAAATCTAGCGTGGGGCGCGGAAGGTTTTGATCCTTTTGTTCCGGGAGGAATAGCCTCTCATCATATTGCAGTAGGTACATTGGGCATATTAACAGGCCTATTCCATCTTAGTGTCTATCCGCCTCAACGTCTACACAAAGGATTATGTATGGACAATATTGAAACTGTACTTTCCAGTAGTATCGCTGTTGTTTTTTTTGCAGCTTTTGTTGTTGCTGGCACTATGTGGCATGGTTCAGCAGCTATCCCAATCGAATTATTTGGCCCTACTCGTTATCGGTGGGATCAAGGATAAAACATATCAAAGAGTAAGTGCCCGGCTAGCCAAAAATCTTAGTTTATCGGAAGCTTGGTCTAAAATTCTCGAAAAATTAGCTTTTTATGATTATATTGGTAATAATCCAACAAAAGGGGGATTATTTAGAGCAAGCTCAATGGACAATGGGGATGCAATTGCTATTGGATGGTTAGGACACCTCGTCTTTAGAGATAAAGAAGCGCGCGAACTTTTTGTACGTCGTATGCCTACTTTTTTTGAAACATTTCCGGTAGTTTTGGTAGATGAAGACGGAATTGTGAGAGCTGATGTTCCTTTTAGAAGGGCAGAATCAAAGTATAGTGTTGACCAAGTAGGTGTTACTGTTGAGTTCTATGGTGGCGAACTTAATGGAGTAAGTTATTCTGATCCTGCTACTGTGAAAAAATATGCTAGACGTGCCCAATTAGGTGAAAATTTTGAATTAGATCGGGCTACTTTGAAATCCGATGGTGTTTTTCGTAGCAGTCCAAGGGGTTGGTTCACTTTTGGGCATGCTACGTTTGCTTTGCTCTTCTTTTTCGTAGGTCATTTTGCCTTCTTAATATTTAAAGGTTTTATTATCTATCCTTATAGCGTTTATCTCGGTAACGCTGGGGGTATTCACCACATCAGGGGGTAGGGCCTCGATGAAATGGTATAAGGCTTAAGTTACCAAAGTTATTTAGGGGATGTCATCAAGCAGAACCGGGTCTAGATCTTGATAGGAGTTGCCAAACACATCGGTATTTAGGATAAATTGCTAACCAACTCTAGACAACTGAAACATATGATAAGGCCACATCAACATTTATTTGCTAGAATAGCATCTAGGTAACACTAGAACTTTAATAGATTTTTACCTTTGTCGTTGGGATCAGCGGTAGAGGTATAGACCAAATGAACATTCGAAATGACCCATGCGGAATATATGGCGAAAACCCGTTGGGAGAGTTGTTGATTCTCTAGGTAAGCTTCTTGTGCCCCTGATCAACTTCATTACTCGGAGGGTATAACCCTCCGAGTAATGAAGTTAATTTAAGATTTCAATAAAGTAAAAAAATCAGCCTTGGAATCCGCCAAGAGCTTTTTTCTATCGCTTTTTTTAATAGGGATTTCAGCTCTGATTTTCCTTACATATTTGGTTACGAAGGTACCTAAGCTAGCACCAAATGTTAATATCGAAGGTGTGGATAAGTAAACCCTAGTAAATGGTATAGTATATTTCTTTCTTTTTTTCAGTTTCTTTTCTACCACTAAGTTCAGTTCTAAAGAGACTATGGGCTACAGTTTAGTTTTTTTTTTACCTCCGCTTTCTATGGTGTTGTTACAGCATAGTCTGATGAACAGAGGAACATCAACCTAGAGGTTAAAAAACCTTACAAGGTTTAAGGTGAACTCGTAGGTTTAGACCTAGTTATGGTCGTTTTTGTAGAGACTTGTTCCAAGATCGCGGTACGGTTTACACAGGGGTAACCCAAGTTAATTCGCGAGGTTTTTTAAATCCACCTGTGAGATACACACGAAATACGTGCAGGATCATCATTGAGAACCATCATACTTGCTGACCACCGATGAACTGATCGGATTAACCAACCAAAGTTGGCCTCAGTCATTATGTATTGAACAGAGTAAAAAGCCTCTGTAACGGTTGGACGATAGTAAAAAGTCATAGCAAAACCGTAGCTACTTGTACTAGAAAACAAGTAAGTGTGATCCCCCTAAACAATAAAATATGTTGACATGAGGAGGAACATATTTACTGTTATATCATCTGCAATCGCCTGAATCTCAAGACGTTCCTCAAACCAATCATATACTTTATTGAGATAGGTAACCCAATAGAACTCCCCCTCTGAGAACCGTATATGAGAATTTCATCTCGTACGGCTCAAGCGGAAACACACAAATACTGATTTCAACGGATATATAATAGAAAGTTCAAAACTTCATTATCCGCTTGATTCGATTTGCCTCGAAGATACGAAGTAACAAAAATCCGGAATCTCTTCTTTGTGATGATAATGCCAAAAATATCAAGTTGGCTCATCTGTCTTTCTTTATGTTGATCGTTACAGGCCTCTTGAACCTTCTCTTCCCTATTTTTTATTTGTTATTTGATTTATTTTTTTTTTGTGCGTACTGCGGATTTACTCTTGTTTTACTATTGATAGGAATTCTCTTGTTGAGACCCTATGAATCAATTGAAACCTCAGATTCATACTAGAACACGATGGTTTAGCCTCAAGCTAAACTCAAAGTTCTCTGAGTAAGAACCTTTGATGATCACTTATTGAATGAATGGATGTAATGACTCAACAAAATCTAGAGAAAGATTATCCTTCGGTCAAAATAATCTGAAGGAATAAAATTCGTTTGATTTAGGAAATACCTATTTGAATTTTTTTTGAGTCCGGTTGCGAGGTCTGAATAAATAGTAGGTATGAATCATAGTTCAAATATTTCTTTTCTTGATCTATTCTATATATTCCGTGCTCCAGATACTAGAATAAATATCCGACGAGGTAGAATCATCTTGATAGAGATAACAGGTCCATTCTATGTATTATCAATAGGATCAATTATAACAAGTCACACACTCATATTCCGCAATACCGAAACAATAAATTCCACGGTCGAACTACCAGAATAGAATGGTCTAGAAATCCAAGTCTAAAGTAATTTTTTCTTTGATTGAAAGACTAGGACTTCATAGTTCTTATAACTAACTCATTGAAATTCCATCCAGTAAAACGAAGAATTATAAATTCCAAAATAATAGATAGAATTCGCAAATAGAGCCCATTGCGACCCCATAAGTGGTGTAGTCCCCATCCCGGAGCTACTTTACCATATTCCGAATTCAATGGTTTCAATAAATCCCCTACAGTAGTTCGTCTTGGCCCAGATCTAGAACTATCCTCAACGTTTGTGTAGCCATAAATCCTATTTAACGATTGGTTGAGATCTGTTGACTTTGTATACTATTCCGTGTAGTTGTAAATTACACGA